>NC_061112.1:3152721-3160581 GCF_002878395.1 Capsicum annuum
CGCTCAAATCTTAGACTAGGACGTTGATAATTAAACCTTGAGAACATATGGTTTTGTAGGAAGAATCTGAATACCCTGTCTTCTGAATTTTGTATAAGATTACTAAACAATTGTTTTTTTGTAAGACTACTATTTCTGTAGTACTAAACTAGTCGGGCTTAATGTTTTGGTCAAGCACGGATCAAGATCTGCTTTTAAATTTAACCAAATCAGATAAACTGGCCAAGCAAAACCTATGTATTTGGTACATTTTGTTGGTTAACTTCTCCTGATCCAGAAGACTGCTATGTTGTTTGGATGCAGAGTACAACAACAACAACAACAACTACAAACCCAGTTTATTCCCACATAGTGAGGTCTGGGGAGCGTAGTGTATGCAGTCCATACCACTCTAGAAAGGTAGAGAGGCTATTTCCGATAAACCCTCGGCTCAAGATAAAAAGGCAGTAAACAAAAGCATCAAAAACATAGGACACGATTAAATAACATAGGTACGACATCCACAAGAATAGTACATTACCAAACAAGGACAATAAAGTCTACCTAAATACTGACTACGACTCATCCACACCCTTAGCCCTCTATCCTAATGCTTTTCCTCCATAACTTCCTATTCAGGGTCATGTCCTCGGTAAGTTGTAACTGTTCCGAGGTGAAGTAGTGATTTGTACTACTGGAAAAGTTTCGATAGCTGACGCTCAACAACGGATAGGCGCAAACAAGCATAGTGATTCACAAGGCTTTCCACAAACTAATATTTGGCTGTAGAAGGATCGAATTGTACCAATCTTTGCTTTTCTTTCTGTTACTTTGAAAGTAGCTGCATCAGTTTCATCCACTGGAATTTTGATATACCTTTTTATTTCTCATCAAATGATGACATCTTCTTCTGAAAATCCTAGCCCCTCTTAGAATCAGATGCAGGCTAGATTCCTGTCAATTGCTGAGTGTTCAATCGACACCCTGAAAGAAAGATTTCACCAAAAAGATATTGAAGAACACGGAGGATGAAATTTCCACAATTCACTAGTAAAGAAGATGTAGAACAAGGAAAGTAAAAGCTCTAAACAATAGCTTCTGCCTATTCGTGCTGTCAGCTTTAAAACTATCATTTCCCAAACTGAAGTTGAATGCAATCTTATATATGATATCTCGTTTCACAATGTTATATGTGGAGGAATCCATTGTTAATAAGATGAAATATCATATTCCTTTTCATCCAATATGAGTTGCAATGGTTAATACTGTCCTACATAAATTTGATTTGACAACAAAATATACTGCAGTTCATTCTTGATAAAAGGGCAGATTATTTTGAAGTATCTGTCATACTTTGTGCTTCATACTTCAGATGCCCTGTATATACTAGCAGAAATTAGGACACAGATATTGGAATGGATAAGTGTGGTAATCGTTTGTTGAACAGATATCTAGCAAGGCCAAAACAATATAAAGTAGATCATTGCATATTGATTGAAATTTTTGGAGTTGGCTAAAACATGAAATGGATATCTGAGTTTCCTTGAATTTTATGGATTTGCTTTTGTAGGAAACTGACGAGAGGGAAAGGAAAGTCATAAAGAATTAGGCATCATGTTTAAAGCTTAGGAGTTAGAAAGCAGTCTTTACTTGTTTCATTTTCTTTGCTTTACTTAAAACCATTTTGGCTGGCGTATTGCTTTATTAAAGAAATTGTTACTCACAGAAATTCATGCAGCTTTATTTTTTTACTTTTTTGTCCGTCCTTTGCTTTTCTTATAGAGTTTGAGAGTTTTGTCGTTGAGCGGAGGTCTTAGCATTAGCATAACCGATGTGAAGTTTGGATTAAGCGACATTTTGTAATTGACTCCAATTCTCACAGGATTTTATTGGGGAAGATACGTACTTCTGGTGGTCCAATGAATGCTTACACTGTTATTCATGGAAGGTGGGTTGGTAAGTCGTGGCAAGTGTGATAGAGAAAATATTTCTCCATTTGGGGCTTGGACGCATGATTGTATCTTTGATGTTCCTTCTCACTGGAAAGATATAGAATATTTGGGATGGTGGTGAGGCTTTTTTGCTCATCATCCATCAGGGTTCCTTCTGGCTTCTCTCGTGATGTCCTTTTGATGTTCATAGTGATTTAGTGCAATGTTCTTGTGCTAGTGCAAGCTCTCGGTCTTATATCTAAGATTTGAGAGAAGTATGAAGGTTCTGCCTTTGGTCTAGGCATCTGCAGTGATTTAAGTTGTTACTGCTTTTAGTCATTTTTTTGCCATCATTGTCAATGCCCTGGTCATTTTTGTTATTTGTTTTTCTCAATGTTAGAGCCAATATCTATATACCTAGCTAAGAGGTTTAAGGCGCTTTAAATTTAATTTTGAACCATCTATTTAGGCATTAATGTATTTTACATATGTATCTGCCTTAAAGATATTCAGGTAAGAGTTTCTTAAACGCCATGTTTAACAGAGAAAGGCATTTAAGTTGTTACATCCAATATGCTTTTGCAGGTCCATGTCCAGTGGTCAACGTGGTGAAATATATGAGGTGAATGGAGATCAGGTTGCTGTAATTTTTGATGTTAGTGAAAAGCAAACCACGGAAGAAGACAAAGATGAGAAACTGAAAGCACAGGATGTGAAGCCTTCAATATACTGGATTCCTGGTATGTATTCTTCATCTGGATTTCAGTAAAATTGGTGATAGTCATCTTCTTACTCAACCAACAAAAGAAGATATAAATTATTTGGTTCTGGCATGACTTGTCGCTACTGATTACGACATCACATTGGACTATCTAAAAACTAATAGTCTTAATATGCGACAGACAATTGGCATAATAATATTGTTTGAGGAGACTTTTATTTGAGCTATCAGCATTTTTTCTTTTAACATGAAATTTATTTGACGTCATCAATTTACCCTTGTTTAAAAACAAAGAGATTATTTGTATTCAATTTCCAAGTTTCAACCCTTAGTTTGTAGATTTAGTAGGTACAGCTGTACAGTGTTTTTTTATGTCTGAACGTATATGCATGATCAAAACAATTAAATTTTTTTTACCATCTACTCTGTTTACAGCCAACGAGATTGAGCATGATCTCGATGCTCAGGCTGAAGACTGCTACATTGCCATGGAGGTACTATGTGAGGTATGATGCTTAATTGATCAGTAGTCTCTATGTTCTTTTACGACATTGATTTCAAATTCGAGATCTTCTATCTTTTCTGTATGACTTCATTCTGTGTGCAGGTCTTGAAGTCTGCACAACCTATTATTGTGTACTTTCCAGATTCTTCATTATGGCTGTCTAGAGCTGTTTCCAAGGCAAATAGAAAAGAATTTGTGCACAAGGTGCAAGAAATGTTCGATCAATTATCGGGACCTGTTGTCTTGATCTGTGGTCGAAACAAGGCTGAAACAGGGTCAAAGGAAAAAGAGAAATTTGTAAGTCCATAAATTTACCTGTCTTATTCCTTGACTCCTCTCAGTTGTTTTGCGATTTAACTTCCTTTTGTCTGTCAACAGACCATGATACTACCCAATTTGGGCCGCCTTGCGAAGTTGGTAATTTTCGTGATCTTTAGTCAAATTATATGGTTGTTTGAACTTTTTAAAGTCCCACTGGTTGTTTTCTGTTGTGTGATGGGCATTTCATGACATAAATCATTGTGGCATCTAAATATTTGTTTTAGCTGCTTATGAGTTGGGTGTTGAATGATGACCTTCCTATAATAGATGATATTTCAGTGACTAAGTGCTGATTTTTTAATTTCTTTACGTACTAGTTGGTTGTGCTGTAAAATCATATCCTAGTTTGTACTTAACATCTCATTTCAAGTGCACTGGCTTTTACTCAATCATTTATAGGAGGTGTCATCTATGGTTTCCTTGTAAATTGAGTTTTTTGATATTCACCTGAATTTGTTACATTTTGTTGATGTATGTTTCCAATATTTTATGCAATAGTTTTTCAATATATATATTTTTTGCAGCCTCTTTCTCTGAAACGACTAACGGAGGGATTAAGAGCAACAAAACGTTCTGTAGACGATGATATACATTCACTCTTCTCTAATGTAATGAGTATTCATCCTCCAAAGGTTAGTTTTTTCTTGTGCTTATTTCTGCACTTAGATTTTTATTGTAATTTGTGATGTATTGGCTGCTGCTGAAGCCACAAGAGGGAGGAAATGTGTTAAGAAACCATATCTTCCTTGTCTTATTTTGTACCAACTTTGTGCCTCTTATCTTAGCAGCATTATAACCAAAATTTTTGTGCAATGTCTCTAGTTATCAGATGATTTTGTTGTCTTTTTCTGTGTAGTATGGAATTAAGTTTCTCCGCACTTGTAAATTTCCCCAAAATCCATGTTTCAGGGTAGTGGCAAATCCAGGATTTTAAGGTTGTGGGTACCCACGTCCTTTAATATAAAGTTGCTACCATTCACATAGTAAAAGTGCGCAACTATACATAACAGTGAAAAAAAGTTAATGGAATGCGGTTTATGTTTTCATTACCAAAAAAATAATTTCCATTTCAAGAGTCACATAACACACCCAAGGGTGTGGCCTAGTGGTTTAATGAAGTGGGATGAGCACCATGAAGTCTCAGGTTCAATTCCCAATGGAGAAACACTAGGTGATTCTTCCCATCTGATCTAGCGTTGGTGGACAGAGTTACTTGGTACTCATTACTGGGGGAGGTGGCAGGTATCCCGTGGATTTAGTAGAGGTGCGCGCAAGCTGGCTCGGACCCCACAATTATCAAAAAAAAAAGAGTCAAACAATAGCGCTAATAATATCATGATAAAGTTATAAAAAAGACTTACAATCACAAGTCACAATACACTACACAAAACACACCTTTTAGTCGCGCAAATCCGTGGCTAAATGGTGCTATAACCGTTGCTAACACCTCCTTGCCATGGTCCCTTAGCCACGGTTGGTAGTTCGCCCACCAGGGGCGTCGCCAGTAAATTCGCCATGGTTTTGGCATCCGTGGTAACATTTGGTTAGCCACGGTCTAGTGTTAACATAGTCACGATTTTTTTCGTGGGTATTTTTAACTGCTAGAGTTACTAATTACGTATAAGATCACCTTGGTTAATATAACCGTAGCTAAAGTTATGCTTTCGATTTCATTAATTAAATTAGCCACGGTTTTGACCAGGGCAAAAATGTGCTATTTTCTTTAAAATTATTATTGCCCCTGCACTTTCCTTGTATCCGTACATATACATAGCTGAAAACCATTCACTGATGCACATATCAAAATAGGGAAATCATTATTATAATGATCAAAGTTCCACTGATGTACATATATATGTATATATATGCTTCAAGAATTGAATATTGCTAGCGTAATGGGAATTCAAAAAGTTCGAGAAATACCACATATATAGTGGTAAAAAATATGCTATGCACAAAAGGCTAGGAAGAATCTTACTTGAAATTAGGTAACTCAACCAAATCTAACGTATAAAAACCTATGAAGAGTTGGTGATTCTCATTTTTTACAAGTCGTTCCATGGTCTCTTCATATCGAATCAGCTTCTCTTCCAAGATTTTTCCATGTTTCTCTAAGTCTTCAACACGTCGATGAGACATACTATTACAGCCACCAAAATTCGCATGTCTAAATCTATGTATAGGCATTCCAAAAGCACCGAGGAGCAAACATTACCACCTAAACCACACACGTGATCAAAATGTTCAGCTCCATATACTTTTCCAATAACATCAAAAGGATGAGCAATAACTTCAAGGGAACACTTGAAGTGGCAACATGTTCATGATCTTCAGGATTTTATCCTACAAGTAAAATAGAAGAAATGAGATGTTTTCATACCAAGAATGCTAACAATTAGTAATATATCTGGAAGAGAAATAAAATTATGAACCTAGAGAAACCATTACATATAACAGTCTAGTAGAAGTGATACTGGCATCCATTGACAACAAAACTAACATAGTGGTATAATAGGGTTAAAAGTAATGAAGTCATCCTTAACATATTTTTTCCTTCAGCTTGAACTGTTATTAAATAGCAGCAGCAACGAAAGAAATTCCCATACAAATAAACCATCCCTTTGTATCTAATCCACTACCAAAATCAACATTGTAACTCAAATTTGACAGGTGATTTTGTATGTAACTAACAAGCACAGCCACTCAAATGCAAATTAGAGTCGACTGACAGCTTATCATTTTATTCAATTAGCAACTTTTACTTGTCAAGGTAACAATAGTGTATAGTCTAGTTCCCTGGTTTGGTTAAAGCACCAGCTCACAAAAGAATGGTGACAAAGACATACTACAAGTATAAAGCCACAAACTTCAAGAAAAAGCGAAGATACAAAAGTTGCAGTAAACAAGTATAAAGCCACAAACTTCAAAAACTTTCAACTCTTGATGATGAGCTTCTTCTAAGAAAAAAACTGAGACTGCTCCATTAACTCAAGACTCAATCTGAACATCATTATACAAAATTCCATCTAATTAAGTGCCCGATCACAATAAAAATTCCCTTCTTCAAGCATACCCCTAAGATCATCATCAGTAAATCTTGCAATCCTAACCTATGTTGCTTGAACTCTTCAAAAATTTCAATGGGTGTGTGTTAGATTCTCCAAAAGTAGCGTATTTTTTGAGAAATCGACATGAGTTTGGCATCAAAGTCTTAAGAGTCCGCGCAACTTAGATGCTAACAAAGCAGAATTCTTCTTAACTAAGACACTAACAAAGCAGAATTCTTCTTGACGCTCTCAAATCTGATGACCCTTTTATCACTATCCATCAATAAATGAAACCTTTTACACAGCTTACCTATTAAACCATCCCCACTGGCAATGCAACCAAGTGTCAATGAAACATGGTCAATACAGGTGTTATCTTAAGACTTCGAGCTTATTGAAAAAGGGTCAATGCGACCAATCAGAGAGCAGCCAAACTGGAAAATTTTATAGTTAAATGACTACAGTACATACAATTAAATAAGATGTTCATACAACTTGTATGATACAAGTGTGAGAGTGATATAATAAATGTAAGTACCAAATATGAACGTTACACAAAATTTAACATCATCAAAGGACTCAATGATAACATCATGAAAAAGACATTTTTTGATAACAATATCAATCACGTATTACTTGCAAGTCTCATGGTAATGAAAGTATAACTATTTATGTCAATCATGTATCTTATTACAGTAGGTAATGTGTTGGCTTGCTGAGCCATTCTATCGTTTCTGTTTTGGAGGGAACAGATGGAAAATGTAAACCATATTCAGAGTTCAAACACAACTATTCTGATTTATGTTCCATACGAAGTACACAAAGAAGTCATGCTAACATGATGGTGATGTCCTAAAATATTGTTTGTTTGAGGTCATAAATGCTGCTATTGTACTAGCGTTAATGCACTTAATGGTCATGAACAAAAATTTTGCAACATTGTCCTCAGTGAACTCGACTCAATTCCTGTTATTAACTCAAGAAAAATTATCAAGCTCATAATCAGTTCTGCACAATCAGAATTTATTCACTACTCTTCTGATATATGTTCCATTCGAAGTACTCCAAAGAACCATTCCTACGTGTACAAAAAGCAATAGAATATCATCTAAAACTATAGCCCACTAGATTATGCATTAACTAAAGCATAAGCAACTTTTACGCCACAATGTGGACAAAAAGAGAAGAAAACTCGCACCTTCAACAAACTCGGGATGGACTTAAGTATTCAGCAGAATTTTTATAAATTTAGCGAATCAATGAGGGATATATTACTTGTGCCTGCAAGGAAACCATATCAAAATTTGTGACCGCAAGGAAACCGTATCAAACAAAAGTGTGCAGCTTTGAGCCAAA
>NC_061112.1:3163581-3233780 GCF_002878395.1 Capsicum annuum
GAACTACGAAAGGTAACAAAGTGTTCCTCCTTCGGCTAGCTCGAATTCACTACTACCAACCCAAAGGCCCCAGCAAAATCCAAAATAGAGGCTCTTCCTTCATTCCTATCCTCGAAACCTAAACATCTATGCACATCATCGTAGCCTCTCGATAAAGACCCAATGCGCCCATTGAAATCACCTCCTATGAAAAGCTTCTCTGTGCTTGGAACGCCTCTCACCACTTCATCCGAAACCTCCCAAAAGCTCTTCTTCTCCTCGTCTAAGCACACTTGCAGGGCGTCGGCAATTTTAATGTTCAACGTAGATCCTCCAATGACCAACTTAATCGCCATGAACCTATTGGTGACCTTCCTGACCTCTACTACTTGCCCCTTAAGCTCTTCATCTACTAATATACCTACCCTATTCCTATGCCTCACACTACTTGTGTACCACAACTTATATCCATCCATATCCTTAGCCTTAGAACCTACCTATTTGGTATCCTAGACACAAGCTATATTAATCTTTCTTTTCCTAAGAATCTTCACGAGCTCTATAGACTTATCTTGCAGAGTCCCTATGTTCTAAGACCGTACCAACCCAGAGGCTCTCTTATCCCACTTAACCGGACACCCCTTGCCCTCAACCCTAACCTCGAAGACCCAGGCGCTGACCTTGACCCTGAACTCACCCGCGATCCCATCCCCGACCCCGACCCTGACCTAAACCTCGACCCCAATTCCGATTCCAATCCCAATCCCAACCTCGACCTCGACCCTGAGCTATGACATGACCCCAGTCTACCATCAATCATCAAAGCCACTACTCAATAAGAAAAGAAACTACGAAAGCACGCAAACAACTTGGAAGATCATCACATCTATATGCTAAGAAGGACCAGAGACAGACACTAATAATGCTACAACTATCGGAGAATAATTGGGAAAAAAATCAGAGAAAAAACTAGACAAGAATGAAAGGCGAGTGCACCTACGCGTTTGACCGAAAAGCAATCAATACCAATCTAATAGACCACCCAGAAAAGTGATACGAGTTCAGCAAATATGGAACGAGCAAAAATTGATCAAGAACCTATTCATAAAATCTTTAATTCTACCTCTAGCCCCCTACACTGTATACGAGAAAGAAAAAGAACAAGGAGAGTTCTACAACCTACATCGCGCAAAAAATCCAATATACTATATCGCGCAAAAAATCCACACCCAGAACTCAATAACAAGAAATATACCGCCCACAAAGACAATTTCAGGATTTAGGACTGGAAACAAGATGGATTAATTAAAGCAGCAAAATAAAAAGAAGATGAACAAAAAAAGACTTCCGAAAATATAAACCCAAATTGAGAAAGGAAGGAACGATAGAACCTGGTTGGCAAAGCCGTAGTCGATGAAAAGAAGGTTTTCTCGCGTGTTCGTTGGATTTCGACAAAAGTTGATGTCGAAATTGGTTGCCAGAATATTGACGTCGGAGATATGCCGGAAGTTCGCGGGGAATCTGGGTTTGGAAGTACCTGTGAATGCAGTAAATCTTGAAACAAACAACCTTCTTCTTGGTTGTCGCTGGAGATAGGATCCCGACGTCTCTCAAAGAGGTAGTTCGGCGATGGGGTAGCTCAACCTCGCCGGAGAGAAATAGTGGACGGGTTGAGACGCAAGAAGGATGATAGAGAGAATGAGGCGAGGTCAGTCAGGAAGAAAGAAATACTTACCAATCGCCGGAGATAGATCGCCGGCGCCGGAGAGATGATAAACGACTGTGTTTAGTGGAGAAAGTTAGAGATAGAGAGTCAAAATCAATCATATGTTTAATCCCCAAATTGTTAATAAAATTACTTACCTTATCACAATAAAATGATGAATGATTAATAGCATCATTATTTATAGTTTGCGAATATCTTATGTTCTACATAACAAAAAAAAGGGCAGCCCGGTACACTAAAACTACCGCTATGCGCGGTGTCTAGGGTAGGGCCCCACCACAAGGATGTATTGTACGCAGCCTTACCTTGCATTTCTACCAGAGGCTGTTTTCAAGGCTTGAACGCAGACCTCCTGGTCACATGACAACAATTTTACCAGTTACTCCAAGGCTCCCCTTCATATTCTACATAACAAACTAATAGAAGAAAAAAAACGAAAAACATTCAGTGGATCAATTTTGCAACTCATAAACAATAAGCATACTTGTACCCAAAATATCTTGCTATGTTCGTTATTACCTTATATTTTGATTTTGATTTTGAGATTTCTTAGGGGATCTTAAAAGAACTTTAGTTGCTGTGTAGCCTTGTTCCTTTTTGTTATTTTTACTGTTTCAAAAGTTTTTTTCAGGTTCTTTCTACAACCTTGAAGGACTTGCCATGAGGGTTCCATTCACTTATGTTTTAATAATTTAAGTAGTTACTTTTATATAGGAAAAGTAGAAAACAGAAAGAAAACTTAAGCAAAATGTCAGCAGGGAAAAGATATAAAAGAAAACTCAATGTTTTTTAATACAAAAACGAGCTCAGTTTCGAACCCACTCAATGGGTATGGAAACACTGAAAATGTAACCTCAGATTCAAAGTACCCATCAAGCTGTTTTGCTAATGTGTGCTCGTGAATACAGTATATCTATTTTTCCATATTTTCTATATACATACACAGTTTCTTGCGGAGTCAATGGGTGCTCAAGCACCCATCACGCTATATGTGGTCTGCCCCTGTATCAGGGAGTCAGCGGGCTGAAGGTTTCTTTTTTAAGCAAACCGAAGGTTTGCCAAGATTTCAAATTGCAAAAAGGTTCCCTAAGAGACATGTCTGTGTCTTTGGTTAATGTTTCATGACAAGACAAAAGAAAAGACACCGAAACAGTATATGTACCCCATACTGGAGTCTGGAAAAGAATTCGTTTCTTAATTGTGTGAGATTTTCCATATTGTATTTCTTCCCCTATATGTCCAGCTCAATAGCATAACCTTAACATCACCGTTCTACCTAGAAAATTCCAAACAGCTCCACAATCTGTTGATAAACAGTGCAAAAGCAAATGAATTATGTCCTCTTAACTTTTGAGATGTTATGGATCAGTGGCGTGTTACCAGAAACAGTGCTTATAATTTTTCATAATTATTGTATTGTTTTCCTATACTTTTAAGCAACCGACAATTTGCTTGTTCCTCATATTAATTGAAGATTTTCTTTTACTTTTGAAACTGTGTATTTAATCTAAATGAAGCATTAAGCCATGAAAGATGGAATGATTTAGTCACTTGAAGTTGTTTATTATGGCGATATTAATGATTTTTGGTTTGGGCGTATATTTGTTTGAGGTCATTTCATTCCAGTGAAATTGAATTTCTCTTTGAAGTATCTATTTTTTGCATACTTTTCAACTAGAGAAAATGTAGCATGATATCATTTCATTTTGTTCTTTTAATCAATCATGTTATTTTTATAAATTTTATGGAGTTGGAGTTGGCATCGATTATCCCCAAGAATTTGATGGTTTAGATCTCAATCCCCAACCCCTTTCTCTTCCTCTTTTTCAATGGGGATGATCTAGTCTGAGAAGTACCTCAAAATATATTATCTATACCTGTTTTTGCATGAAGATGCTACCCCTCTACCTGATGGTTGCTAATATGATTTTTCTCTGTACCAACGTCTATTTGAAGTTATACAATTAATTGAACTTGGTTGAACCCTGAAGACGGGAAGGGTAAAATGTACGCAGTCCATACCACTACCCCCGATGGGGGTAAAGAGGCTGTTTCCGATAGACCCCCGGCTCAGGACCAACGGACCCTTTTTTCCCTGCCCGTGTCCTCTTCTAAAATATCTTGTAGTGTGTATCGTATTAATCTAGCAAATAGAACTCCAGCTGTGGAAGTGGCCTTTACTTTTTCTTCTCTTTTTTAAGTTTTTAATGGAGATAGACAAAGATAGATAATCAGTTGTTTGTAACACTAGAATTATGAAGTTACAAATAATTAGGCATAGTTGAAATTTACGACCTTTGCATTGATAAGTGTTTACCTAGCCCATCCTGAAGTTGTTTTTAGCGTTGCTCGTCTTTAAGCTATCTTTTGTGATGTTGTTCGCAGTTTTTTTTCAAGTTATCACATTCGTGCAGTTATCTTCTTAAACAGTGTATTCAGTTTGGTGGTTTCTCATCCTACTGTGGGTTATCTGTTTACAGGAGGAAGGTCTTCTTAGGACATTTAATAAACAGATTGAAGAAGACAGGAGAATTGTAATAGCTCGTAGTAACCTAAATGAATTGTACAAGGTATGGACAAAGATGTGTACTTTTAGATGTATTTTATTCTATTTAAGATCTTCTGGACAAATGGTTGGTTACCTCTATATGTTCATTTAGTCCCACATTTTATATCTCTGTATTGATGGTTCATTTTGATTGATAGAGTTATCACTACAATTATCTATATTTCAGGTTCTGGAGGAGCATGAGCTTTCATGCATTGATTTGTTGCATGTAAATACTGATGATGTAATTCTGACAAAGCAGAGTAAGTGTTTTGTTTGAAATCAGGATATATTGTTCTTTAATTCTTTTAATTGAAAAAATCGAAATAGATTGTTAAGCTCTCACTTGGTCATAAATATATACTTATATTGAAATTCAACTTTTGTGCCTTTCTCCAGTTTTATAGGAGAATAGTGACAGTGTTCAAAGTATCTGAACTTCATAGAACTAGGATATCGAGTCCTCTAATTTTACAAATATAAAAAAATCAGTGTTGTTAAGAACAACTGTGCTGCAAAACGACAGATAATCACTTTATGGGTGAAGCCATACACTTCAGAGAAGTGTGCGTTTCAAATGACAACGTTCAAAGTGATCCTTGCGAGAAGTGGCTTGCCTTTTGAATCTCAAATTTGAGAAGTTGGATTAATATCATATTGTATGTTGAATTAATTTTAATTTGATCGCTATCGTACTAAATCCATATACATTTGGTAGTTTTCAAAGCCATGAATTCTACATTTCACTGCAAGAAGTGTGCACTAAAATTCTCTCTTTTTGCGCCATTTTGTGCTTTTCGCTATTAAAAACACTGTAAAAGTTAAAATTTATAATTGAAGCTATTCAAGAAATTCTTGAATCTAACCAAAAATTTTTTAAGAGATGATTAAAAAATTATTATCAACAGAAGTTTCCCCAAATGGTAATAGTGTCGTACAAAATGGGAAACAGACTAGGAAGGAATCTGCATCAGAATAAAGTTAGTTTATATGGGAAGGTAAAGCATAATTTCACAAATTTTAAGGGAAAGCTTAAAGGTTTTGCGTTAATCTTTGGTATTTCTTACATCTGTAGAAGCTGAGAAAGTTATCGGTTGGGCTAAAAATCATTACTTGTACACGTGCCTCCATCCTTCTATTAAAGGGGATAGATTGTATCTGCCTCGTGAAAGGTAATTCTGTTTTTACTCTTCTGTACATGTAAGCTGACTTTTGTTTTGCACAAGCTTGAAGCTCATTCCTACTGATTATCGTGTGCAGCATCGAAACCGCAATTTTAAGGTTAAAGGAGCAGGAAACAATGTCAAAAAAGCCTTCTCAGAATCTTAAGGTATTATCCCCTGATTTATTGCTATAAAATAGGCAAAACAGACTGGGACCCCTTAAACTTGATGACTTCTATTCAGTGGACACCTACTTTATGTTGGCCTAATTATCGCTGAACAAGAGATTTCAGTATCGTCCCCTGTACAAAATCAACCCATTGCAGTGTGATAAACGCGCTGGCACATGGATTTTTTAATCCAGGTGGCATTTCTTATAATAATTATATTACCTTGTAAATCCACCAATCATTTTGATCATCCTTTTCGGGCCAAATCTGTAAAAAACTTGTAACAATGTTATTTTATCTACAATTTTTTTATTTGGCTAGTGATAATGATATTCTAATCAATTTGTTTTTACACAATTGGCCAGAAGGAGAGGAAATATCAATTAGAACAAATAGTCATTGCATCTAAAGAAGATAATGGAACTCCAACCAAATATTTTACAAATTTGATGTGAAAAAGAATTAAATACATAGTTGAAACATATAATGGCACGGAAATAAGAAATCCACAATTTTTTTTACTTTCTCTTGAAAATACATCATTAGAACTCCATTACTTTGGCTAAGCCTTCTTTTTCTTTGAGATAAAATAATGGAGTTTCAGCTATATTTTGCAAATTTGGCTGGAAAAGAAGATAAACACAGTGAAACATGTAGCCGCTGTATCTAAAGAGAAAAGACATAGTTGGGATAAATACACAATGTACATTTATATTAAGAAGAAACAAAGATAAATACAGCTGGAACAAATAAAACAATGTATTTGATTATGTGGTAATTGATAGTTGGAAACTACCCCACTTGAAACCTGATTTTTCTATTCCCCCCTTCCCATGTGCCTAAAAGAGAGTATTCACCCACTTCATCACATAGTGTGCAGGGGGGTTGAGATTATCAAATTGTCAATTTCCGGGGTAGTTAGGCCAACATAAAGTTCGGGTGCATTCTGCCTACAAAATAATATATTCAGGGATCTAGCTTATTACCATGGATCACTTTCAAATTTGTAGAATCTTGCGAAGGATGAGTATGAGAACAACTTTGTGTCAGCAGTCGTTCCACAAGGTGAAATTGGAGTCAAATTTGATGACATTGGTGCCCTTGAAGAAGTAAAGAAGGCACTGAATGAGCTTGTAATCCTACCAATGCGGAGACCAGAGCTTTTCTCCCGTGGCAATCTGTTGCGGGTATTTTTTTTTTTTTAAACCTCCTTTTTAAAAAGAGGATGTTTTAGGTACTGTTCAGTTATTTTATCTTTTTCTTAATCAGCCTTGCAAGGGGATTTTACTCTTCGGCCCTCCTGGAACTGGAAAAACTCTTGTTGCTAAGGCGCTTGCAACTGAAGCAGGGGCTAATTTCATTAGTATTACTGGTTCAACCCTTACATCAAAGGTAATTTGAGAAAATGACTTGTCTTTGTTATCAATTTATTAGATCTTGTTGGGAAATCTCTTGTTAGGTACTTTGTCTTGTGATTTTTGTTATCAATGATCATCATCAGAAAAGATTAAAATTCCTACTTAGAGCGGAGCATAACATAGTTGTTAACATTTTTATACTTAAAACAGGATTCTTTCAATAATTCATAGCTCAAAACAATACATTGCACCCACGAAGCCATATTTTCAGTTTACACCCGCATAGCCAACTTTTTTCGCAACAATGTTATACACCCAGTCGTGAGCTGGCGGGTCTATCGGAAAACCTCTCTACCTCACCTTTGAGGTAGTGGACTTTGTGGAAATATACTTGTTATGTTGTTGTTGTAATGTTTATACACCTGGTAAATAATATTATACAAGCCTGGTATAAAAGTGTATAATAGTGTATTAAGAGGTTTTTATACACACTTTTACACTCAACAACAACATACCCAGTATATTCCCACCAAGTGAGGTCTGGGGAGGGTAAGTGTACGCAGTCATACCACTACCTCAAACGTGAACACTTTTACGCTATTATACAAAATTATACAATATTGTACAAACATATACAAAAGGGGAAAAATTGTTTTAGTCCCTGTATTAGGGCCTTATTGCTATTTTGATCCTATATTAGTCCCTGTAGTAGGGCCTTATTGCTATTTTGATCCTTGTGATATTTGATCCGTCATATTTAACTTTTAATTAATCAAAGCTAGTAATCTTAATCCACTTAATAACAGTGGTTGCCAATTTAAACAGACCAATCATTACTGTCAGGGGCAATATCATCCTTCCCTCATTCATAACCATATCTCAGCCTCCCTTCCTTTAATTTGGATGGGAATTAATAATCTAATTCATGGATGAATAGTTTTTGTGTTTGTAGGTTGACTAACACTTCTTCTCTTGCCTTCCCTTTTATGTGTGTATAACTTCGCAACTACTCCTAGAACACATAAAGGAACTCATTGCACCTGGTGTTCAAGTGCACACATAAATCAACTCTTGGGTGTTCAATTGTAGATGTTTGGCTGTACAGACACAACACTAAATCTCATTTCCTCTCCAAAGAGTTGTCCCAACTACCATGTTTCTCAATATTTGCAGGCATCATTGTTTCGGGGAAATCATGCATATAAGCTTTTATCCAAATAAGCAGCAAAGCAACTCTACTTGTCAAGGAAGACTTTGTTTCAGAGCATAAGCCATTGCATTTATTATTAATAATAGTAATTTTTTAATACCAAAAATGCCCTTGACAGTAGTGACAGGTCTGTTAATATTGCTAACTACTGGTAGTCAAAGGATTAAAACCATTCACTTTAATTAATTAAAGGTTAAATGAGAGAAGTCAAATATCACAGGGACCAAAGCCATAATAAGGCCATAACACACTTGAACAATTTTTTTCCTATACAAAACTGAGTTTCGTCTCCTACAAACTTCAACCTACAAAGCTCCATCCAAAATGGGTCAAAGCCATCACCAAATAACTCAAATCTTCATGGAGTAGATCAGATTAACCACTGAACGACATCTCCAATGAACCCCAGTCATCAATATGTCAAAAATTTCAACAAATTATAAAACCCCTTTGCAAGTTTTCAAGCTATTAAAAACACCAACAATGGAGTTTTTAATTCTCTTTAATTCATCCAACAATATTTAAATCTATGATGATAAACATTTTTTTCACTCTCAATCAGTTTTTAAGCATATAATGGAATCATAATTTTTAAATTAAGGAATTATTGCCTTTTCCCAAGAGTCTGAAATTATATGCAAAATGGGTGAAATAGGGCTCATTTTGGTTATACGCTTGGCCAAGTGATGTAGCGTGTAAAAATATGTGGGTAGTACTCATGTGTTTGAACCAAGTGGAGAAGGGTTGAGTGGTGGGTCCATTATCCATCGAGTTTCAGACAGCGCAGTGCACCATTGGCCTCGGGCTTTTCTCAGTTCTTGGAAAAAGAAAAGTAGGGATAATAAAGTCTCCCGTTATCTGCAAATGGGAAAAAATAATTAATGGTGGGAAATCCCTGCTGAAGGCAAATTTAAAATCTGGAGCCTAGCAGTTACTACTTCCTAGTGTTACTGGAAAATTTAAAAAATATGAAAGTTACAAAAGGAGCTTCAACTTTTATCATCTGACCAACATTCCAAATATTTGAAGCTTTGCTCGAACTCATTGGATGCATAAACAATTTCATGATATCACTGTTGGAATTAAGAAGTGTAAAATGAATGCCAATGTGTCCCTTCTGTTTGTTACACATTATACACAATCTGACAGATAAATTTCGCCAAGTCAGCATTAAGTAATACCAGGTTAGTAGCCAATTTTTCCTGAACGGGCGAATGTCTAAGGGGGTGTTTGGATAGGTCTTTTTTAAGTGACTTAAGCTAAAAGTCAATAACCTACTTTTGACTTTTTTTTTTCTTTTTACTTTTTAAGCTTAACGTAAAGTGCTTAGAAACACTTTCGTCATTGCCAAACACCTCCAAAAATTAAAAAGTGCTTAAAAGCCAAAAACACTTAAAATTAAGTCAATCCAAACACCCTCTAAGCATCTTAGCTACAAAGGGATTTTAGTCTTTTAGTTACTGGTTTTAGAAAAAAGGGGGATTTTAGTCTTGTTAATGAATGATAAGGGAAAAAAGAAGCTCCTTTTGTCCTGGATTACCTATGTATGTCTGTTTAGCCATTGTTTGGGTTCACCTACCTTTTTGAAGTTTTTTATGGGGAATGGGGATGTGGAAGAGGTCGTTGGTTGTTGACTTAAGAGTCAACTAATTGTTATTACTTGCTTATCTTAACATAGTAATGACATTATTATTTAGAGACTTCTCTTGAAGGAAAATCCACAGTTGCAAGTACTACTGTATACTGCAACTTCTTTTCTTTTATTTGGCAGAATACTTGTCTGTTTGAATGAACTGACTGAAATTAGTTTGTATTGCACGAAGGAAGGAGTATTGTTTATATCATCTAGATTTATCCGTATTTCCATCTTTCTTCCCATAGTTTATTCAGAAAAGGCTGAAAGGATGTTTAGTGGTAACTTAATGTTGTTTGGGGTAACAATTAGTCTTAGTTTGCAAGTTTTTGGAACTCTGTTTTAAGCCTGTTACACCAGAAAATTCTTGTTAACGCCTATCAATCTATTTTTTTTTAAAGTATTCATGTTGTCAATCTAGCCAACATGAACCTGTTTGAACTGAGGCGTATAATTATTATTGTCAATGTACCTCTTCCTCTCAAGGGTGTGTGTTGGGTCTCGTTTTGATGTTGCTTACGATCATTTCTGAAAGCTTGATTGCTTCCTCTTAAACTTTATTGAAAGCTTGATTTTTCCTTCTGCAGTGGTTTGGAGATGCTGAAAAACTTACCAAGGCACTCTTTTCATTTGCCAGTAAGCTGGCTCCTGTAATAATTTTTGTTGATGAGGTAAAACTCCTAATGCATGTGATGCCACTTTTTTTTCATTATGCCTAAACATCATTTTCATGAACTCTGTATGTCCGTCTCACCTTCTTGACAGAATCCTAGTGTGCTTGATCCTGATTAGTTCCATGTGTCAGCATTAAGATACTAATGTATTTTGAACTGTAAGAATTATACGCTAACTGCCTCTAATTATGGGAGAAATGGACTAGCGCAATATTTATAGTTCAGAAACTACATGAAGGTCTAATGAACATTTCTTATGTGAGACATGGTGTGACCATTTGTATTAATATAACCATTACTTGGTCAGCTTACCTGTTGATCATTCTATAAAGCATCTGTCTAAAACTTCCAGTGCTGGTTCAACCATTCCACAGCTCAGACCAAAATGGTTTGACACGAACTGCTCAGTTCACCTGTGCCAACAGAGAGCCAGAAATTGCTTCTGCTGGTTTGACACCCTGAATTTACTGCAACAGTGGAATTAAATCTAACAACAATCATTGGGATGGGGGATTACAAGGAAGCTCTGCATACCAGTCAATGAAGCAAGAGAAAAATGGAAGTAGCTAGTGAGAACTCAATGCGGAAGGCGTCTTCAGGTTTAGATGACAGCAGCCTTTTGCGCAGATGTCTCGTCGGCAGGTTTTGTGGAAAAGGAGATGCGCCATTTCAAATTGATGTGCGCAGATGGGCCCGAAAAACGTGGAAGGGACTCATAATGTTCAGATGTACATAATGAATGGTTTTCTCTTCCTCTTTGAATTTTAGATCAGGAAGATGGCTGAACATGTTATCGTGGGTGACTGGAAGAGACAAGGTTGACCTTGAAGCTTGAATGGTGGTCTCGGAAAATAGGAACCTTTCCAGATGAAACAAGGTTTAATTTTTTTGGATTGGGCTGTTAGGGCTGCCATCACAGATCTGGAACAACAAGGTGATGGAAAAAATAGGTGATGAATGTGGGGGTTGCTAGCAATTGAAGAGGAGATGGAAATCAAGAATCATTCGAGATGAGCAAGAGTCAGGGTTGGAGGACCAAGGGAGAAGAATCCGACGAAGATTGAGATCGTCGATGATGGTTTTGATTTTTCACTTCTGGTATGGATGGAGTCGCCGGTGACTTACAGATCGATGGAGATGGAAAATAGAGCAAACTGACGTGATATCAACGTACTGCTGGGTAGTACAGAAGCCAGATCTTTGACACTAGAATACAGAGACAGAGATCTTGAAAGAGGAAAAGATTTAGCGGCAAAGAAAACCTTGGACATCCAGGTCTACAAGGAAGGGGCACTACAAAAGGACAGCAATCACGTGGCTAGTGGATTTGGGGCCCCTGATCGCATTTAAGTATAAATGAAACAAAAGCCCAAAACACAACAAATGGGCCTCTAGTAAGCCCAAAGTTGTTATTTTCACCGGACCTTTTTTCTGATTTTATTAACTCAGATGGGAAGAAACAGTACATCCTTTTAAATATTCAATAATGGATTGGGAACTAGGAAATTACATGCAAAATGGCAGAGGAAGATCCAAAACTCAGGGATCAGAGGATCTAGGAGGTTCAGGTAGAGGATATGATTCAAGAAGGAGGTATTATAACTACTGAAGGGGCGTCAACTAGTAATTACATGAGCAAAGGAGATTCTCCCCTCCTGTAAACTTTCAAAAATCAACTGGTCACATACAATGAACTAAGACTGCTAAGCATAGAGGAGAATCTCTCCAAAGAAATGATAGAGACAAGAGTTACAATCTGGGTACACCTTAATCAGATACAATGAACTAAGACTGCTGAGCATAGAGGAGAATCTCTCCAAAGAAATGATAGAGACAAGAGTTACAATCTGGGTACACCTTAATATGATCAAATTAGCGCAAGCTTTTGGAGCAAATATCAGGGGGATGTGAAAAGGAGGTTTATGCCTTATGCATGAAGCTGGATCAAAAGAGATACGTGGAGAGACACGCAGGAAAGCAAATCCTCAAACAACAGAATTCCAAAAGAGCTCAGGAATTCTAATGTGCGTCTTTGACATGAAGTTCAAGGATGGTAAACCTAGAAGCAGTGGGAGGAAATTAACCACTACTCATAAATGAGGATAAAAATTGTGTCTTGGAATGTGATGGAGCTTAATGAAGAGAGAAAGAAGGGGGTGTTAAGGAACCTGATTAATCAATGGGGTGGATACGTGTATATTTTGGTAGAAACAAAGCTTTGGGGGGGGGGGGGGGGGGGGGGGGGGGGGGGGATATGGATAGTATTGTACACAGTATTTGGGATAATAGATTGGTGAAGGATGTACATTTGGAGGCAGATGGTAGCAGAGGGGGAATAATAATCTTATGGGATAGAAGAGTCTGGAAAGGGGAAATGGTAGAATATAGCAACTAAAACATAACATGTAAGATGTCAGGGCAAAATTCAAACTTAATTTGGTTTGTGACAGTAGTTTATGCCGATTGCAAAAGGGTGGAAAGAAGAGAGTTATGGTGGGAGTTCTACTCAATGTGGGGAAGGTGTGCCGGACCTTGGGTGGTGGGAGGTGACTTTATTGTAATATATCCCAATGAAATAGCAAACTAGGAGCATCGTCTAAAGTTATCTATACTCATGGAAGAGATCGAACTTGTGGATCCTCCTTTATTTGGAGGACACTTATACTTGGAGAAGAGAGGACAATTATAGAAGTTCCTCAAGGATTTATAGATTCTTATTCTCATCATCATAGGAGGAGCAGTTCGCTCTCATCAAACAGACAATATTGCCAAAGATAGGTGTAAAGATATGACACTTGGGCCTAGCTCAACCCCAAAAGCTAGCTCATAGGGTGCGGATTGTCCAAGCCCATATAAGGAGACCAATTGCTCATCCCTTTTTTGATGTAGGACTCTTAACACTCCCCTACATGCCTAGACCTTGTTAACTAGAGCAACAATATAATATAGGGTCTCAACATCGGTGAACAAAGAACTAGGATGAGCCTTACACTGATACCATGCAAAGACATGGATCTTGGGCCTAACTCAACCCCAAAGCTAGGTTGTGAAGGGAGTATTGCCCAAGTCCATATAATGAGACCATTTTTTCCTCATCCCACCAATGTGAGGCTTATCAATAGGATTTGATCACAATCAAATCATGCTATCCTGTGGAGAGCTGAATTTCAAGGAAAGTTATTTCAAATTTGAAAGTTGGTTGCTGGGATAGAAGGGTTCAGAGAAAGTGTAAGACAGTGGTGGTAGGCTTTTGTTGTTAATGGGAGGCCTGATTATGTTTTTGCTGAGCAACTGAAAACGATAAAAGAAAAGCTAAAGGATAACGGAGAAAAGGTGACATTCTCTTGGAGGCAGTCCAACAGTAAAGAGCTCTCACAGCTGATGAGACATTGCTGAAGTCAAACTTGGCTATGGAGTTTGAAGAAGCTGCACCGGGAGGCAAAAATACAAAATACTTTCATATGATAGCTACAACTCACAAAAGGGTTAACTCCATAGATAACCTGAAGGTGGAGGCTATGGAGGTGACAAATCCAGAGGAGACAAAGAGGCTACGCAGTATTATTACCAGAACCTTTACAAAGAGACAGGAGAGTGGAGGCCAAAATTAGTGTTATATGAAGCTATAAGGATCATAGCAGAAGAACAAGAGGAGCTACAAAGACAATTTTAAGAGGCATAAATCTTTGGAAAAAATTAAATTATGGGCTATGGAGAAGGCACCAGGGCCTGATGGATTCCCTATGTCCTTTTTTTAGCGTCCTGGACCTCATGAAAGAAACATTCTGAAGACTTCTATAGTTTCATGAAAATCAAAAGTTCGAGAAAACTTCAACACAATATTCATAACTTTGATTCCGCTTCAACACAACATTAATAACTTTGATTCCAAAGAAGTTAGGATCTTTAGAGTTGAAAGACTTTAAACCTTTAAGTCTCATAGGTGGAATGTACAAGATTGTGGCAAATATACTAGCTGAAAGACTCACGAAGGTGGGGTTAATAGTTTGGTTAACAAGCATCAAATATCATTTATAAAAGGGAGGCAGATCCTGGATACAACTCTAATTGCCGGTGAATGTGTGGACACTTAAAGGTGAAGACGCAGGTGTCATGTGTAAACTAGAGATAGAAAAATCTTATGATCATGTCAATGGGAGATTCTTGCTGAACACTTCGTACCAATGGGCTTGGTGAGAAATGGTTGAAATGAGTTGACTTTTGCATGAAAACTGATAGGCTCTTTGGTTCTGAAGGGGTCTTTGGCACGGTAACCCTCTGTTACCTTTTATGGAGTGATTCAATAGTGTTAAGAGTCACATTGTCCATCTTTGAGATGGCAGATCTCCAGAATCCTGCAATCATTTTAGGAGGTAAAGTTTAAATATCAAACTTAGGACAGTTACGAGAGAAAGAAGTGGTGGAGAATTATACCACAATGCATCTGGTAGCCATTCAAAAAGTTAAAAAGGAATTGTATAACATCTTTCTATTTTTAGTGCAAAGAAGTAGGTTTAGAGTATCTAGATCATTTTGTAGATTTATTAAGATCCTTGTAAGTATCTTCTTTTCTATCCTATTTTTTTTGTATCTTGTAAAGAATGGATCTTACGTCTAGCTCATGAGGGGAGGATTGCCCAAGTTCTTATTAGGATATCAATTACCCATCCTTTTCCGATGTGAGACTCTTAACACTTCCCCGCACGCCCAGTCCTTGTTAAGTGAAATGTGGACAATATAATATGGGGGGCCAACATCCGCGAACAAATATTGGGGTGAAACTTGGCTCTGATACCATGTAAAGAAATGAATCTTGGACCTAACTCAACCCCAAAAGCTAGCTCATTAAGGGAGGATTGCCCAAGTCCATATAAGGAGGCCAATTGTCCATCCCTTTTCTGATGTCGGACTCTTATCCCCCCCCGCATGTCAAAACCTCATTAATTGGAGTGTCAGCATGTCCATAATGCTGAGGGATACATATTTACCAATTTTTTTGAAAAAGGATTTTGTAAGATTATGATGTGAGATGCTCAGTTTTGTGAATTTCCTTAGTCATTATTCAGTCCACATCATTGACATATATACTATCTTCGGTGGTCCCTTGTTTAGCAATGGTTTCCCTCCCCACCGCAACAAAAGAACCTAAAAGGCCCTTTTACTTTGTACACATTCAACTTTAGTATCTATCCAGATCAGAACCGTAAAATCTTTAGACACTCAAGTCCATGATTTTGATACCTGTTGCGGAAGAACTGAAATATCAAACTTAGGTTGTATTTTGGATTCATAAAGCATGTGGTATTAGTGTAGTTGCTTAACTGATTCCTTCTGGAAAGTAGACCAGTAGCTGCTAGCTACCTTGATCATCTATTTAAGGATATGCATATCCTTCTAATAACACTTCTATTTAGAATACTATCATGTGATTGTGGAGATGTTGAGTAATGAAACAGTTACCAATCATATAGAACTCTTTAAATGAAAGACATAACGAAAATTTTGATCTTTGAATAGCGTTTTCAGCTGAAGCACGTAGTCAGTGTGTTTCTTCCTCTCTTAAAACTAGATCATACTCCTCAACATAAGATGTTTTAGGTGTGTTTTCTTTATCTGTTATTGTTGCTTTGGATCAAGACAGGTTGACAGCTTACTTGGTGCTCGTGGTGGTTCGTTTGAGCACGAGGCTACTAGAAGGATGCGTAATGAGTTTATGGCTGCATGGGATGGCTTGAGATCAAAGGAGAACCAGAGGATCCTTATACTTGGTGCAACAAATCGTCCCTTTGACCTTGATGATGCTGTTATTCGCCGTTTACCTAGGAGGTATCTTTTTTTTCTTAAAATATTTTACTAAATATTAATTCAAACTTCCTAGCCACAAATTCATATGCTTCCTCATTAATCTGGTGCTTCACTAATACCAGATGCATATAGTATGGATCCCTTTCCAAGAATGGACTTTTGTTAAATCTGAACGGGATAAAACCATAAATAGGCTTTAGATGTAAAGCTGCTGCTATGGGCTTATTTTTCAGGATATATGTGGACCTACCAGATGCAGCAAATCGCTTAAAGATACTAAAGATAATTCTTGCTCGGGAAAATTTGGAGTCGGAGTTCCCCTATGAGAATCTTGCAAATGCAACTGAAGGTTATTCTGGCAGTGATTTGAAGGTAATAGATTATCATGTCAAACTATTATATGCTGGCATGTTTTAATTTGTATCTTGTTCATCACCAATTTTTTTTGCTCTGGCATCATCTGCAGAACCTGTGCATTGCGGCAGCTTATAAACCTGTTCAAGAGATACTAGAAGAAGAGAAGGAGGTAAGTACAATCTGTTATTGGTGATTGCTGTGATAACATCTAGCACTTTTTAAGGACCAACTTGTCCTTTGTCTTGGGGAAGTGGACCCATATTAGGATAGCCAAGTATGAGTCTTATGATGCTGCATGAAAGGTACGGCAGTTATGGGTTGTCTTCAATTCGTGTAATTGTTTCTTCCTCTTCGGACCTTCAACTTTGAGATCTCATAGTGGTGTTGGAAAGTTTCCTCCAAATTTTTGCATGTTTAATGGGGAATATTTTGCTGGACTTTGGCAATTGAATCATGTTATGTGTTGGGAGTACACTATTAAGTCCTTTTTTCAAACCACATAGTTTAGGTGACAATTCCTGCAGTTCAGTGTTCTCATCTTGCATGACCTGAATTATGTTTCGGCCAGTGTATTTTTAGGTGGCCATTCCACATGGCCTTTTAATTCTCCTTTATTTGTGTTTGTTCTTGTGAAAGAACTTTTTCTAAATGAAACTTTTCCAATATTCTACCATTTACTTTTTCAATCAATGATGAAAAATTGTCGTCATGCTTCTAATACTGTCGCTATTCCTTTTCTCAGCTTGAATCACCGGGAAGTAGAAAAGATGGAATTCCAGTGTTAAGACCGCTCGCTATAGACGATTTCATTCAGTCAAAAGCGAAGGTAAATGATCTTAACTGGGAATTCTAACTGAAGGGCCTGAAAATAACTTCGATTAGCTAGATTTCAATATGTCAATATTTTTTGCATAGTGCTATTAAAAGATGGGGCTCATATTTCATGGTGCAAGCAATTTATCAGCAGATCTTATTTATTAGCTCTGTTTCCATCATGGATTTTAATAGTTGGTTTGCAGCGTGACGATAAGATCATGAAGGTTTCCTTTAGGTTTTCTAAAACTGTTTCATGTTCTCAATACTCAGGTGGGGCCATCAGTTGCATATGATGCCGCAAGCATGAATGAGCTGAGAAAATGGAATGATCAGTACGGCGAAGGTGGAAGTAGGAGAAAGTCTCCATTTGGCTTTTGAGTCCAATATTAACTGGCGAAGGTAGTAAGAGAGTCCACCATTTGGCTTGTGACTCTTAAATTGACAGAGTGCGTTGTCGTTAGAGAATAGTTTTAGGTAGAACCATGAATGTATAATTTTTTTTGGAAGTTCTATATCCTTTTTTACCCCAAATGTTCCAACGAGTGGCTTTACTGCTCAAAGTTTGTCAAGTAATCTAGTAACAAAGCAGGCAGAGAAAGGTTTAGGAACATAGCTATAGGAGATACAGGCTTTAGAATTCCAATTTGTAATTTATTAACATAAAGTTCAATTTTGTAATTCTTGCTCTGTTGCGAGGAAAAAAAATGAAATGCCAAACATAACGAATGTTTTTATTTTTTTGCATTAATTTAATGAAACCGCAGTATCTAATGGTAGATATACTGCGGGACGTACCAAAGCATCATATGTTTTCACACAACAGATTTCTAGCTCTTTTCGCTTTTTCTTGTTATTGGGGTTTTTCGTTTCCAACCCGTCGTTACGTTTTAGTTTTCGTTTTCCTAATATGTTCAGAGCGAAAAATGGAATTTAAATGTTTGAATGTAATGCAACCGATGTCTTATGTATTAACATGATGATTGCATCTTTGTCACTTGCCCCATCCAAATATCATCTATACAACTTTAGAAATGTTTAGTCCCTGACGTGTACAGGGCCAATGTACTGTGCAATAAAAAGTAGAAGCTGCTAAATTGTCACTTGTATATGTAATGTATCTATATTATATGCATAGTGTGCGTGTATATGATGTATAAACTATGCTAGAGATGATACCTACAACAGAGGCTGCTATAAATGTCGTCTAGCCCAGTTGCTCCAATTGGATTTAGCCATTTGACTCAGACAATAAGAGAAAGAGAAGCCCTCTTGAGTAAGGGTTATTGAGTTGAGTTCGAACTCACCTTCTTTCTTCAGTTTCATAGCCTCTTCTGGATTTTGTTCGGCCTACAACTTCATTTCCAGAGTAAAGAGAAAACACACATTGCTGGGGAATTGCTCCAAGGACTTCTTTGAGTAAAGAGATAAGTATGGGTAAGAGTTATTCCGATTGAGTAGGTGAGTCTCTTTTGAGCGAGAAACTTTACAACGCTTAACTAAATGAAAGTAAGAGAGAGAGAGAGAGTGGCTGCCTATTTCTTAAAAATCAATGAATGAATCGAGTAACTAATGCCGACAGATAGGCTTAGGTGCAAAGGTGGAGCTAGCCTATTAAAGCAGGATTCGGACGAACCCCCTTCGACGAAAAATTATATTATTAATACATGGTTAAAATAATTTTTATTTACATATTCTAGATATTGAACCCTCTTTGATGAGTTTTTCTTCAGATTTTGAACCCCTAAACAAAAATCCTGGCTCCGCCTCTGCTTAGGTGACTATCGCCACATCATCTCCGATAAGTATACATACACATATATATACACATTGTGTGTGTGTGTCTCTATGTGTGTGTATACATATATATGTGCATGCATGGTATTTATATTGTATAAATAATGTATAATCATGTATAATTAGTGTATTCACACTATTGATGATCATTTTATATCAGTTTTGATGTGACATAACTCATCGAAATTTATATATTAGAATTCTGTCATTTTAAGGATAGATTGATGGATTCAAGAAAATTCCTTAAATGGCTTGAGTGGCTGGACAATCAAGAATCAAATTCTGTCATAGTTGTGTCTTTCGTATTGTCGCTTACACGTTCAGATGAAGATATTAAAGAATTGGCAATTGGGTTGGTGAAAAGTAAGCAAAAATTCATATAGTTATAGAGAAGATAAATTTGCTCTTCGATCGATCCAACGGTAAAGGATATTCACATGATATATAACTGCGGCGCTAGAACAAAAATGGGCTTGCTCAAAGCAAAAGATGATGCCACGAACCATGGCTTTCGTGGAGAATAATTGAATCAGGTGGATGTTTGTTGATGTAGTGCGGCGCTGAAATGAAAATGAGCTTGCCATAAAGCAAAAGATGATGCCGTGAAAAATGACGGTCGACAGACATTGCAAGTCGAGAAGAGTGGAGATTGTGGTCAAATGGAATGGCTGTATGTTGAAGGTAACATAATCAAAGAGATAATTATGGTAATAATTATCGGGCTCTCTTCAATGGTTGAGTTGGGACTTCCAGTGTTGTTCATGATGTTTGTTGTGATGTTGATGTAATTTCCTTGCAAAGTAAATTTTAACAACTTAGCAAATAGATGATTAAAATATCAAGATAACACCCCACAATTGCGTTAGTCCCACAATGAGTGTCAATCTATTTACCAATAAAACAGTAAGTTGAATTTCTAGTGTGATGCAAGGACACGTGCATTAAATTGATCTTGCATAAAATAACCTGTACGTAGAAATATTATTTGAATTATTTGTCTTCATTAAAAGTCTATGCTTTAGATAAAATAGTCTTTCACTATTTTCCTGATATTTAAGAATTTAAAAATTAATTAAATAATTATAGTAAACTTTTACTTATTAGAAGTCATCGAAATTAGTGACAATTAATATCCTTTTCATTAGTTTAAGAATTTTAAATCAAATAAGGTTGATTTTAAGAAGATTTGAAAAATCTAGAAATAAATTTGAAAGCATTTGAAATACAATTTTGTCTCTTAGACAATTTTGAAAAATCTAAAAATAAATTGCGAGCCACATGCGGCCAAACTAGTACCGTAATAAATCACAACAATGGATAGAAAAAAGAACCATTACAAATAGTAAGATGACTGAGTAATGTGTAAGATCTCGAAAATGGGCCTTGGCAGCTGATAACAATGTGTCCCGAGTGATTTGAGAAACGAAGAACAAGGAGATATTGAGCTTACAAAATCTAGGAAATTACAACTCAAATAGTGGATGGCTTTGACTTTTAGAAAAGTCATTTAAAGACTAGCTTATGAATGTATTTACATTATAGTGAATGTCTATCAAGAATATAGATAAGATCTATTAAGATCTAACTGATATCTATCAGGATTTGAAATATCTGTCTTTTAGTCAGAAATTAGAAGTAAATTTCTATCTATTAGGATTTGAAATATCTGTCTTTTAGTCAGAAATTAGAAGTAAATTTCCTCTATAAATAGAAGGTCTTCATTCATTGTAAATCATCCTCAAAGATCTCAATAGAATCCTCAATGAGAAATAAAGAAGTCTTCTCTCTTCTCTCTCTATTCTTCTTGTATTTACTTTGTATTTCATAACAGTTTAGCAGCACGAGACTCTTCCAACCAAAGTAAGATTATAAATCTAACGATAATTTCAAGGTTAGTAATTCCTTATGTTATCTGTCTTTTGCTACTAATAATATAATTATTGTTGGATTTGGAGAAAAATAATTGGTTTGAAACCATTTATGTTTTAAATTTATTCCTCAAGAACAATATTATCAAAAGGGATGATAATATGTTGGGTTCAAGTCCCATCGATTTATGTTTAAGACACCTTTATATGGATAAGATGTTGAGTTTGAATCTCAATGCAGTATATTGACGATATTATGATGGCTAAGGCAAAATAATAGGTATTTGATAAAAAGTCATGAAATATATCCTATTAAATATGCTTCATTCGTTGAATTGAATATGGTAGCAATAAATCATATGTATGCCTCAATTTATTTTTTAGTAGCTATCATAATTTGATACACTTAAGGCATGATTATATTTCATTTCTGGAAATGAGAATTTCGATTATTATAAATACAGATCTATACCCTGGGGGTGAATGTGACTGTATATACACTTGAACATATTCTTTGTTGTGAAGAATCATAATCCACCTCTAAAAGAGATAGAATAATTGAAAGATTGAATATCTTCAAGTTACTGTCGTAAGAAACATGAATGTGAAAAGTTACCTAAGCATGATGAAATCATATGCCATAATAAATTAAGAATTTATTGTTTATTGATACAAAATTCATGTCACAGTAAACAAGAAGTTTACAAAAATAAAAGACACATGTCATGGTAAACTTGGAGTTTACTAGTACAAATAAATTCATAAATTGAGACGAACGATTATGACATTCCGAAGATGTGCATATTGAGTATAAACATATATTGGAGAATTCAAAAAATTCTTCATGAATTTTAATGTTGCTTATTCTCATGATAAGTTGGTTGGACCAACTAATTTTGGGATTGAATTCCTTAAAATTTGAAAAGTATAAAAGGCGAATAAGGGCCCATTCATCTATCATGTGATATCTTGAAAAGATGCATCAATAAAATGATCACATGTACATTCATTGTCAACCTGCAGTTTGACATTCATAAAGTTGCTTGCTCAATAAAATTGAGTTAAGAACATAACTTTCAGATTGTATAATCAAGACAATTCATCTTGATGATGATGGTTTGGCATTGAATGCCTTTAATAAATAGCTAAATCATTGCTAATGAGAATAAAATTTCACGTGTTGATCTGAAAAATGATATATTGCATACAATATCACTCAATATGATATGTTGTATACAATAGCACTTGTATGCATCAGACCAATAGATTATGATTATTTCTCCCCTCTCAATTGGTTTAAGGTCATGAACCAAATATTTCATCTAAAGTTTTTTTATGTGCGGTATACAATTAATGAATATATCTTGATGCACAAAGATGGATTCCTCAAAGAAGTAGAGGATGTATGTTAGTTTTCCTAACATAAGGGGGAGATTATAAGCATCTATGAAATATGTTAGGAATTATCATTAGATCCTCTTCAAAAGATAATTCAAGTCAAATGCCGAAAGCATCTCATATTAAGCTGCAAGTGCTCCTATCTTGTGTTCCTAAAGGACAAAGTCTATGCATGCGTGAAGCATGGTAGACCAATTAGTTCCAAATGAAATTATCCTTGAAAAGGATAAGGATCAAATAATCATAATAAGAAGGTAATGTGCTCTTAAGAGCCTATGACATAACACTTAATGAGCCTTAGGAGAGGGTGAGGTACCTGAAAATAATGAAGTGATGAGATCTCAAAATGTTATGTCGCATTGTGAATCGATACGAAATGATATATCATCAATATCTTTGACACAATATTGTGAAAGTTTACAAGGATATGAATTCTACGTTTATTTAAGCATGCTGACGTAGAAATATTTATCAAGTCACATGAAATGGTGCATTTTGGTAAGTGAAAACTTATTTGATTTGCACTTCACAAACTTGAAGATGTCACACATTAAATATTGAGTATTGTCACTTGACAAAATATATCTTGCAAATACTACAAGGCCTGATATAACATTTTCGATTAATTTGTTAGCAAGGTATAGTTTTGATCCTACTAGGAGACATCGACATGGGATTAAACACATGATCTTATATTATTCTAAAAATTGAAGTCTCGATCTTATTGATTATGCTGATGCTGGGTATTTAATTAACCCGTATAAATCTCGATCTCAAACAGGCTATGTGTTCATATGTGGGGACGCTGTTATATCTTGGAGCTATACAAAGTAGTCTATCGTAGCCACTTCATTGAACCATTATGAGATAATAACTATTCATGAAGCTAGCCGAGAATGCTTACGGTTGAGGTCCATGATACATTTCATTTGAGAAAAATGTGGTTTGGAATGTGATAATGTGCCCATAATTTTTTACAGAGATACTGCAGCATGCATAACACATCTTAATAGAGGATTCATAAAAGGAGATAGAACGAAGCATACTTCATCAAAGTAAGTCTTTTTATACACATGATCTACAAAAGAATGGTGATATTAACATGCAACAGATTTATTCAAGTGATAATGTGATTGATTTATTCACTAAGTCTCTTCCAACTGCAACTTTCAAGAAGATGATGCACAAGATTGGGATGCAAAAGGTTATTGATGTTCTCATCAGAGGGAGCAAATACGTTTTGTACTTTTTTTTCCCTTTCAAGGTTTTGTCCCACTGGGTTTTTCTTATAAGGTTTTTAATGAGGCAGCCAAAATACGTATTATTAGAGATGTGTACTTTTTTTCCTTCACTAGATTTTTTTTCTACTGAATTTTTTCTAGTAAGGTTTTAACGAGGCACATTATCTATCAATTAGACATTCAAGGGAAAGTGTTATGAATGTATTTACATTATATTGAATGTCTATCAAGAATATAGATAAGATCTATCAAGATCTAATAAGATCTATCAAGATCTAGTTGATATCTATCAGGATTTGAAGGATCTGTCTTTTAGTCAGAAATTAGAGGTAAATTTTTCTTATAAATAGAAGGTCTTCATTCATTGTAAATCATCCTCAAGGATCTCAATAGAATCCTCCGTGAGAAATGAAGAAGTCTCATCTCTTCTCTCTCTATTCTTCTTGTATTTACTTTATATTTTGTAACATAGCTTTTTTTTTTATGCATAGATACATATTTGCCCATTTACACCTCTAATATTTTTAAACTTTCCATTCTCATTTGTCTCTGAACTTCTATTTTATTTTTTTTACCTTAATTTTTTTTTATTTTAATTCATTTGTCTCAACTTTTATTTTTCTTTTATTTTTTTCTTTAACTTTTTTTTTATTTCTTAAATATTATTTATTTCTTCATTTCTCTCTTTTTTTTTTAATTCATTGGTCTCAGAATTTATTTTATTATTTTAAATTATTTTAATTTTTCTCAATTTTTTTTATTTTCTTCTTCTCATGCTTTTCTCAATCTTATTTTTTTCTTTTTTCTCTTTTTTTCTCAATCTATTATTTTTAATTATTTTAATTTTTCTCAATTTTTTTATTTTCTTCTTCTCATGCTTTTCTCAATCTTATTTTTTTCTTTTTCTTTTTTCTCTTTTTCTCAATCTCTTTTTTTATTTCTCTATTTTGTTTTTTCCTCAACTTCTGTTATATTTTGCTAATAAATAAAAAGTTGGATAATCTGCAAAGAGATCTTTTTTTGACATCAAAGCAAATTTAAGAGCATGATTGTTGTTAGGAAGTCCTTTGGGCTAAGTTTGACTGCTAAGACAAAAATTATAGAACAACTCATAAATCAAGACACAATATAGCAGTGTCATGTCTTGCTTGTGGAGCATAACTTGTTCTTTGAAAATTCTTGATTTAAGTCTTGCTTATAAGGCAAGAGTTATAGAACATCTCATAAATCAAGAAAAAATACAGTAGTGTCAACACTTGTCCATTGGGTGTAACTTGTTCTTTTGGGAGGTTCTTGGGCTAAGTATTGTCTTAGAGATAAAACTAATAAAGCATCACATAAATCAAGACACAATATGATAGTGTCAACTCTTGTCCATGGGGTGTAACTTATCGGCTAAGTCTTGCCTCTAAGGCAAGAGTTATATAATATCTCATAAATCAAGACACGATATGGTAGTGTCAACTCTTAACTATGAGGCGTAACGTACTATTTAAAAGTCCCTGAACTAATTCATGCCTCTAAGGCAAGAGTTATAAAGTATATCATAAATCAAGACATAATATGGTATTGTCAACTCTTATCCATGGGGAATAACTTATTGTTTAAAAGTTCTTGATTTATAAAACATCTCATAAATCATGATTCAATGTGGTAGTGTTAAATCTTACCCATGGAGCGTAACTTGTTGTTTAAAAGTCCTTGGGCTAAGTCTTGCTTCTCTCTCTCTCTATATATGTATATATATACTTACTTGCCGAGGCAGGCAAAATCATCATTATCACTACCCTAGAAAAGTGAAATTATGCGACTAAGGATACATAGATTCTTAATTTTACCATGCACCTATTTATATTTGTTTAAGTTAATTAATTTCTTTAGAGCACTTTGGCAGTCGTGCTATTTATACTCTATATTGTTACTACATGTCATTGATTTTAATACTTTACTTATTATAACAATTTTTTAAAGAATTTTTGAAGAATCTGTGTTCCTTTTTTATCAATTAGATGAGTTTGCAGTGATCACATGTCTGTAACTATCAAAAGTGATATAGGCTCAAGTTTGAATTCTATTATATTTGGCCTATTGTGCCATTGAGTGGATAAGATGGTAGATTAAATTTTCATCGCACCAAAGATATTGGGTTCAAGTCCCATCGATTTATGTCTAAGACACCTTTATATGGATAAGACATTGAGTTTGAATCTCAATGCACTATATTGATGATATTATGATGGTTAAAGCAAAATAATATGTTTTTGGTGAAAAGTCATGAGACATATCCTATTGAATATGCCCCATTCTCTTAAGTGAATGTGGCAGCAATGTACAATATGTCTGGAAGAAGACAAATGATTGAATGTACGGATATAAGAGCGAGGGATAATATGATTGTAATCATAAAAAATGATAATATTTTCACACCCATATTATAATTATAAGATACATTATATAAAAATTTCTCTACATTATATGTTTAAAAAGGCTATAAGCTATCATAATTTGATAGACTTAAGGCACAGTTATATTTCATTCCTAGAGAATGAATGTCGCGCCCCATTTTTCTCGCAAAAGCGGGATTCGACGTGACCACTCTTTTCGAATTATTTGAAAGGAGATTGTGAAGAGTCGCCACCTAACGAATTAAGGTACGTTAGGGCACCGATCTAGGCTAACTACGAACCTATTTTGTTATTCAGTCTTAGTTCACCAGAAATTCAGGTAAGGGTTCAAATTACCTTGAAAGGAAGATGTTAGGCACCTTTCGAGGTCCACAAATGTGGTTCCCGGCCGAATTCATATTTTACGTGGAGATTCTACGTGATCAATTAAAGGTTGCTTATTATTAACTTAATGTTAGCTAAGTGATAAAGAAATGAATAAACAAACTTGTTATTTTATTGTTTCTAATCATTAGCTAGGTGGTGATAAAAAAAAAGATAACAAATAATGTAAAGTAGAAAAGCAAGGAGAAAGAAATAACATAATTTATAATAAAAGGGGACTGCTTATGTAATAAACTACTATCCCAAATAAAGAAACATGCAAAGTAAATAAAAGAATAAATTTGAAAAAACAAACAAAGAAAAGTTTTGGTTCCATTCGGATCAAAATCCTAACTTGTTTAATCCTTATCTGACCCACTGACCGAATTCTTAAATAAGTAATAATGCCAAATGTTGGGTAATGTCTCTGGAGATCATCACTTTCGAATGAGTACCCGTCCCACCCCACCTAGGCTGGTTGCTAAGTCTAAAGGCATTCTAAGACAAGGATAAAACTAACGTTTTTTAAAAATACCTATCATCCCACTTATCGCCCAAGAGGCATTGGGCTTTGCTATTTTGAATTTGTGGTCTAGACAAAATAAAGCTATGTTTTTCTAAGACTCAAAGCGCATAACACATTGGACGTCACTTAGCACATAATGATCCCAAGTTAGCCTCTTGGTTATTAAAGAATTGATTAATGTGATTAACATATAAAAATAAATAATTACTTATTTTTTGTTTAGTTAACCTCTAGGCATGATATCTGTGGGGTCACACAATTATTTATTAAAGAGTAACTGTCAAAACATTTATAATAATGTGGTAAGAATTCACGAGAATAAAAAGACATGTCGAAGCAGGCAGGAGAACGTTAATTTAGTGTACGAAAGATAATTAAACCTATGAACATGATGTCTAGGTGTTTATGTCAAACAATATGTTGTGAAGCATGTCAAAGACGAATATGTCTAAGAGTGATATCCCTTAATTATGCAAAGACGTGTTATAAATTAATGAAATACTGAAAATTCACTTAAACATGTCAAAAATTACATTACAAATGCTGAAAATACAATTAATCATGCTGAAAATTTAATTAAACAGGCTGGAAATTTGATTAAACATCCTGAAAAATGAGTTAATGCACAGGATTTCCACGTTAACATGCTGAGAATGTATTGACATGCTAAATCCTCGTCTTTAACAGTTTTTAACATGCTGAATAACACATTAATATGCAAAAGATTCATTTAAATGTTGAAATGTGAATTAATATGCGGGAATTTATTTCTTAATGCTGAGAAGTCATATTTATATACTAAAATTTGCTTTATTGTCGAAAATTTGATTCTTAAATAGCTAAAAATTAATAGATATGTTGGAAATTATTTAGACACTAAAATGGACATGCATGAAACATTAAAAATATTAATCAAGGTATTCAAAAGTCAAAATTACGTCAAGATTAAATTTAAGATTGAAAGTTACTTAAAAATCCCTATAGGCATGATTTCTAAGTGAATTAATTAGTAAGTCCCGAATTAGGCTCGCCTACGTGATAAATCAAATTCATTAACAAATTCTAAATTAATTTACCTAAGTGTCCAGATAAATCACGTAATCGTATAAACCTAAGTTATGCTACCTATGCGATTCATAGAGCACACAAGTCCCCCCCTCCAAGTAGTCCCCAATATTTATTATTACATCAATGATAATGTTTGTACAATAATATTACAAACCAAATAATAATAAAAATAAAAACTAAATGTGAAGAACTAATATAAGCCATTGTAAACAACTCGATGACTCTTGCAATTCCTAAACATCACTTAATGATACCTATTAGATACAAATCAAAAGAGCAAGGCAAGCACGAAAGAACATACGAATACATGATCTTAAACAACACATCATTTTAAATAGAGAAATAAAAAAATAAAGGCATATTAAGCAAGTATTATTTCAAATTAGTTCCTATAGACATGTTTTCTATATTTTCCTATCACAAATACTATATGATGGATCAAACATCCTAAATACTCTCTCAAACACATCTTTAAAGATTTGCAGGCTAGGGTTTCAAGGGTGGTCATCTAGAGGAAAAAAGAAATCAAGTTCCTTGGTGGATCATCTTGTTTAAGCAAAGTAACTCTATCCCCTGTTAAATAACTAAAAAACCATGAATTTTATGCATGGATTAATAATTAAAAATGGTGATTTTGAACTCAAATAGTTAGGGTTTTATTGTCTAATGATGAATAATGTTGGCTCTTGATAAGACTTGTGTTTATATATGTTATGGGTGATGATTTGCATATGTGGATGACAAATGGGTCCTTATTAACTCTAATAATAATGAATTCTTCTATGAATTTGGCCTTGATAAAGGTATGCACACATGGTGTTTATGAAAATGTCTAGTCATATATTGACAATGTTTTGAACTAGGGCAATGGCCCAATGAGGATGAATGGTTTATAAGTGATGTCGTAATGATATTGTTGGCCATGTGATTTGTTAATTTATCACCTTATTGGTTTGATGTCTAAAGAGAGGTTAAAGTCCCTAACATAAAATTGAATTATGTTAAACTAAAAGGTGGTGTGAGATTCCTGATGAGGAATAAATGGCTTGTAAAAGTTTTGATGACCATAAATCAAATTGAATGAAAGAATTGAATTAAGGCATTCGTCTAATGAAGTGTTTGAATGACAAATGACTATAAAAGTCATGTGTAGTATTAAATTGGTTAAATGGGTTAGAGTCCTTAAGTGTTGAAATAAATGAATGTTGAGGTATGGACATAGGGTTAGAGTCCCAATGTTAACTAATGATAGTCGTGATGTCTTGAGGTTAGAGTCCCTTTCCTAGTGAAAAATACAAGAGTCTAGAGTCCCTTGCCTAATGAAACATAAGAGATTAGAGTACCTTGCTTGAATATGTCAGCTTGGGGTTAGAAACCCCTATCTAATATGGATTGAGGTTAGAGTCCCCTACTAAAATGAAATAGCATGAAGTTAGAGTCCCTTGCCTAAGTAAAATGACTCATGATTAGAGTCCTTGCCAAATGAATATGCTTATGTGGTTAAAGTCCCTTGATTAATGAATATGTATGTATGTTTGAAGTCCCTCAACTAATAAGAAATGTGTGAACCTATAAGTGGGGAAAATTAGAGTCCTCCACCATATGGCATGTTAATGAGTACGCTGAGAGTGTTGCTAAGTTTTGTTTCCTTGTGATACATTTTGAATATGCTATATATATATATTAATCTGCTCGTATGATGATGTATATAAATATGGTTGAATATGATATAATGACTTGGCTTTAATTGATACTGTTATTATATCCTTATCCTTCAGTTATATGCTAGCGCTCCAAACACTAACTATCTCTGGATGCTATGTCCACATGCGACATAGTGGTCAGAGAATTTTCTTCTCTTCCAAAGTAGTGACAGGTGTTCGACTGGATCATATGATTGACATTGAAGTTGTGAGCTTCCATACTTTGGGAGTCACATATTTCATAGTCTTTAACTTATTATTATTGACTTGTCTTTGATTTATTTTTTGGGTAATTATCGAGGGAATGCCCCAACATATACTTATATAGACTTCGAATTTATGTAGAGGCATTGTGAACGACTGCGGAGTTAGGTGCATTGGTTAGAATATTGACATTTATGAAATGTTAGATATTGTCTAAGTATTGATTATTAGTCTTAATTTCCGCTATCTTGATACATGTTCAGAGTTTATCCAACACTTATGGTTTGGTATGATGATTGGGTTAGGTTAATGGGGCGATCTCTGGTCCAAGTTGGGCTCGAGATGCCCATAAAACATGGCTTAATTTTGGGGTGTGTCAAGGTGGTATCAGAGCATAGGTTCATGGTCAGTTGGGTGTCTAAAATGCCATGTCAAGTAGAGTATCTTTCATAGGTGTGAAGCGCACCACATTTATAAGTGAGGGACTTAGACATTTAGGAATATTTCTCTTTCTTATGTTTCAATCTCAAGCTATAGAGTCTAAGATCTTGGATTCCTCTAATTTCTATTTTCTTATCTTTTAGATCATGCCTCTAAGGAGATCTGATACCCAAGCAAACACCTCGGCCCCGACTGAGGGCCCTATGGATGGAGCTCAGCTAACTTTTGGGGTTCACACCCGAGCTAGAGCTGTGGCATTTGACCATCCTTATGGGGTCCCACCTGTCTCCACCAACCTCATCTATGAGAGTAACTCTCTTATTTCGTCACCTTAAGAGGATGCTGCTAATGTCGAGTTTTGTCGCTTTATCAACCTCTTGACTCAATTGGTGGCCTCTTAACTGGAGTGTGGTGCTCCGACTACTATTTATTTTGAGGTCACAGTAGTTGGCCAATTTATGAGGTTAAACCCTTTTATGTTCATAGGTAGAAAGGCTGAGAAGGATCCTCAAGGCTTTGTTGATGAAATTGAAAAGATTTTCCAAATCATGCATGCTTTGGAGATTGAGGCCGTTGAGTTTTCTTTCTACCAATTGAAGAATGTAGCGTACCAATGGTACAAAATATGGGAGTTTTCTAGGGGTGTAGATGATAGTCCTTTTACGTGGGAGGATTTGTCAGAGGCCTTCTTAGACTGCTTCTTTCCTCAAGAGTTGAGGGAAGAAAAAGCAGAAGAATTTGTGAACTTAAAGCAAAAGAGGATGTCTGTTCAGTAGTATGACCTGAAATTCCATCAATTGTCAAGGTATGCTTTCGAGATGGTTTCTAGTATGAGGGCTAGGATGCATAAGTTTGCCTCAGGATTGTCCCGCAAGTTGGTGCTTGAGAGCAAGGTGGCCTTATTGATAAAAAATATGGACATCTCTAGGTTGATCATTTATATACAACAACTAGAAGAAGAGAAAAGAAAACAAGTTGAGTTTAGTGAAAGGCAAGAGAAAAAGTTTAGACCTTCCGAGCATAGTGGTAGAGATGGGGGAAATGGCCTAAGAAGAAGTGGGGGAGTTTGAGTTCTTTCTCCTCGGCAAGTGTTCCTTCCCCAAAGTCATTGGGTGATCATCGATCTCAGTTTAGTGGTGGGTTTTGGGCACAGGGTGACCAATCTCAGTTTGGCAGAACTTAGTTAATTCTATCCTACCTACCTTGTAGATTCTATAGTCAGCCTCATCATGGTTAGCGTGAGAAGTGTCAGAACAGATGTTTTAGATATGGTTAGATTCAACATATGTAATAAGATTACCCTTCTCTAGCAGCTTCTTGGGCCAATAGGGCCCCTATTTCTACTTTATCTACTCCTGCATCGAAGGGCGTTATTTCTGTTTCTACTTCTATTTCTGGCATCGGTACTGGCTAGAATAGTTTGTATGCACTTGCTACCCGCAAGTATTCTAAGGCGTCTCCTAATATTGTCATGGATATGTTGAAACTTTTCTTCGATGATGTGTATTGTTTACTTTATCAAAGGTCTACCTTATCTTATGTGACCCTATTTGTGGTCGTGCATCTTGGTTTTGATCCTGAGAGTCTGTTAATTCTTTTTTTGTTTCTACCTCGGTAAGAGACTCAGTGGTTGTTAAAAGGGTCTATAGGGGGTGTGTGGTACCTGTTAGTGGTAGAAAAACTCTTGTAAATTTGATAGACTTGAACATAATCGATTTTGATGTTATTCTAAGGATGGATTGGTTGCATTCGTGCTGTACTTCCTTAGTTTTTGGACCCGTAGGGTCATGTTCAAATTCCCTAATGAGTCAATCATTATATTGGAAGAGGGTTCTTTAGTGCCTAAGAAGAAGTTCATTTCGTATCTTAAAGCCCAAAGGTTGATCTCAAAGGGGTATTTGTATAATTTGGTCTGAGCTAAAGATTCTAACTCAAAATTCCTTCCCTAGAATCCATTCACGTGGTTAATGAGTTTCCTAAGGTTTTCCCTAACAATCTTCTCGTATTCCTCCTGATAGGGAAATTGATTTTGGGTTTGACCTTGTTCTAGACACTCGTCTAATTTTTATCCCTCCTTATAGAATGGCTCTGGTAGAGCTAAAAGAGCATAAGGAATAATTGAAAGACCTCTTAGATAAAGGTTTTATCCATCCTAGTGTGTCACCTTGGGGTGCTCCCGTATTGTTTGTGTGCAAGAAGGATGGTTTCCTTCTTATGTGAATTGATTATCATCAATTGAACAAGGTGACCATAAAGAATAAGTATCCTCTTCCTAGAATCGATGATTTGTTTGATCAACTTCAAGGTGCAAATTATTTCTCTAAGATTGATATTAGATTGAGTTATTATCAAATTAAGATTAGGGAAGTGGATATCTCCAAAACCTCTTTTAGAACTCGATATAGTCACTATGAGTTTCTAGTCATGTCCTTTGGGTTGACCAATGCCCCAGTGGCATTCATGGATTTGATGAATAGGGTCATTCATTCATTCTTGGACTTATTTGTTATTATCTTTATTGATGATATCTTGGTCTATTCTAAGAGTGAGGTGGATCATGTCGATCAGCTTCGTGTCGTAATACAAACTTTGAAGGATCATCATTTGTATGCCAAGTTCTCTAAGTGTGAGTTTTGGTTGAAAGTTGTGACCTTTCTTGGTTATGTTATCTCTAGTATGGGAATTATGGTAGATCCTCAAAAGGTTGCGGCAGTTAAGAAGTTTCCTAGACCTACGACTCCAACTGATATTTGGAGCTTCTTGGGTCTAGCCGGTTATTATAGGAGATTGTGGAGAGTTTTTTGACTATAGCTAACTCATTGACTAAATTGACCCAAAAGAAGGTCAGGTTCTTGTGGTCGAATGTGTGTGAGGGTAGTTTTGAGAAGATGAAACATAAATTAACTTTAGCACTGGTTTTGACCTTGCTCAAGGAAGTGATGGTTTTGTAGTATATTATGATGCTTCTTACATTGAGCTTGGTTGTATGTTGATACAACATGGTAGAGTGGTAGCCTATGCTTCTAGGCAATTGAAAGTTCACAAGAAAAACTACCCTACTTATGACTTAGAATTGTTAATCGTGGTTTTTTCTTTGAATATTTGGCTACATTATCTCTATGGAGTTTATGTTGACATCTTTTTTGATCATAAGAGTCTTCAGTATCTGTTTACTCAAAAAGAGTTGAATCTTTAACTGATGAGATGGCTTGATTTGTTGAAAGACTATGATATAAGTCTTCATTACAATACGAGTAAAGCCAATGTATTCATCGATGCTCTTAGTAGATTATCTATGGGAAGATTAGCCCATGTGGATAAGGATTAGTGGGAATTAGTGAAGGACATTCACCATTTAGCTAATCTTAGAGTACGTCTTGCAAACTCTGAGGGTGGTGGTGTATTTGTGTATCCAGTATCTCAATCGTCTCTTGTTGTTGAGATAAAGAAAAAGCAAGTGTTGGATCCAGATTTGATGAAGATCAAGGGTAATGTAGGTCAGCACAAGGTTAATAACTTTGTGATTGGTGGTGATGGTATCTGGAGGTACTAAGGCAAGCTATGTGTTTCCAATATTGATAGATTGAGGGAAAGAATCATGAACGAGGATCATGAATCTCGGTATGCTATACATACCAATTATACAAAGATATATCATGGTCTTAGCAAGTTCTATTGGTGAGGTAATATGAAACGAGATGTGGATAGTTATGTGGCTAAGTGCATGGTGAGTCAATAAGTGAAAGTTAAGCACATGAGGCTCGAAGGCTTGTACCAAGAGATTTCCTTGCCCGAGTAGAAGTGGGAGATTTCATTACCGATCTTTCCCGATCTCAGAATCAATGTGATTCTATTTGGGTCATTATTGATAGGATGAACAAGTTCACTCACTTCTTGCCCGTGAGGACTAATTTTTCGGCAGGATTATGCTAAGCTATATCTTATAGGGATTGTGAAATTGCATGGTGCTTTGATTTATATTAATTCAGATCATGGTCCTCTATTTTCATCTCGATTTGGGAAGTCATTTCGAAAATGTTTAGGGACTAAGGTGTGTCTTAGTACCGCTTTCCACCTGTAAATGGATGGGCAAGCAGAGAGAACCTTCCAAACATTGGAGGATATATTGCGTGCTTGTGTGGTTGATTATGGTGGTAATTGGTATGGCCATTTGCCTTTGATAGAATTTTCCTATAATAATAGTTACCACTCTAGCAATGGTATGACCCCTTTTGAGGCATTGTATTGTAGGAGATGTCATTCTCCTATTAGGTGGTACAAAGTTGGTGAGGGTAAGTTACGTGGCCCAGACTTAGTTCACCAAGACTTAGAGAAGGTGAAGGTGATTCGTGATAGGTTGAAAACCACTCAAAGTCTCCAAAAGTCCTATACAGATGTGAGGCATAGGGACTTAGAGTTTAATGTTATCGATTGGGTTTCCTTGAAGGTGTCTCCCATGAAAGGGAGTAATGCGATTTGGGAAGAAAGGGAAGCTTAGTCCATGATATATTGGTCCCTACTTGATTTTGAAAAGGGTTGGCAATGTTTCCTATGAGTTGGAGTTACATTCCAGTTTGAACTCCATCACCTAGTTTTCCATGTCTCTATGTTGAAAAAATATGTTGGTGATCCTTCGTTGATTGTTCCCTTGGAGGGTGTTGGTATTTCAGACTCTTTTTCCAATGAGGAGATTTCAGTGCAGATCTTAGATCATCAAGTTCGATGATTACGAACAAAAGAAGAGGCTTCGATGAAGGTTCTATGGAGGAACCAAAAGTCCGAGGAAGCTACTTGGGAGGCAGAGGAGGACATAAAGTCCAAGTATCTACATTTGCTTGCCATTTTAGGGACTCATGAAAATGTATGTGTTAATATTTTTTCCTTGAATTATGTCTTTGTTAGACAATGGTTTTGAGTCCCTAAACTTTACATTGAGAAAGTATGATGATAAACGATGGGTTAAAGTTCCTAAGTTATTAATTGATCAAATGTCTTTGGTAAATGATGGGTTTGAGTCCCATGGTCGAAGGAATAAATGGTTAATTGATAATGATTGTGATGTGTGTTGTATCCTTGTTGTGTGCCTTGCTTTCTAATTGTTAAAAGGTTAGTTGATTGTAATAACTTGTGTTTATGTTTTCCTTACCCATCATTCGTGGACGAATGATCCATGTGGGGGAGAATTGAAATACCTAGGCTTTAGACCCTTAGATAATTCCCTTGGTTTGAGGATTCTGGACTTGGTACAACTTACTCATTGTCCTAGGTACGAGTTAGCCTCCCCTCAATAGTACATTAGGGGACGAGTCGTACCTAATCTAGTTGTATAAAGTGTTGTCTTGAACTTGAATGGACTATTTGTGGTACGAGTTGAGGTTATGATTTAAGGCACACGTCGTACCCTTTGAATATAAGTCTAGGTGTGTGATCGTACCTTGGGCAATGTATGAGTCCTTGGGCACGAGTTAGGGTACCACTCGTACCTTAGGGTACGATTAACTCAAGTAAGTCGTACCCACCTGGAAGGCCACTTTTTAGTTTTTAGTTGGGGGGATTTATAATCATTTCCTACCCCAAAACCCTAAAGTCCCCTCACTATATAAGTGTGTGTGACCTCCTAAAACACATCTTAAGTAGATCAAACATCCTAAATACTCTCTCAAACACATCTTTGAAGATTTAGAGGGTAGGGTTTCAAGGGTGGTCATCTAGAGGCAAAGAGGAGTCAAGTTCCTTGATGGATAATCTTGTTTAAGGAATGTAACACTATCCTTTGTTAAATACCTGAAAAACCATGTATTTTACACATGGATTAATAATTGAAAATGGTGATTGTGAACTCAGATGATGAGGGTTTTGTTGTCTAATTATGAATAATGTTGGATCTTTCTTAGACTTGTATTTATATATGTTATTGGTGATGATTTTCATATGTGGGTGCTTTTTGTATGTAATTTAACAAATGGGTCTTGAGTAACCCTAATAGCAATGAATTCTTCCATGAATTTGGCTTGATAAAGGTATGAACACAAGGTGTTTTTGAAAATGTCTAAGTAAAATGTCTAGTCACATGTTGACAATATTTTGAACTAGCATAATGGCCCAATGAGTGTGAATGGTTCGTAAGCGATGTTGTAATGATATTGTTATCCATGTAATTTTATAATTTATGACCATGTTGGTTTGATGGCTAAAGAGGGGTTAGAGTCCCTTGCTTGAATATGCCAGCTTATGGTTAGAGTCCCCTATCCAATATGGATTAAGGTTAGAGTCCCTTTGTCCAAATAAAATGGCATGAGGTTAGAGTCCCTTACCTAAATGAAATGGCTCGTGGTTAGAGTCCCTTGCCAAATTAATATGCATATATGGTTGAAGTCTTTTGATTAACAAATGTGTATGTGTGGTTGAAGTCTCTCAACTAATAAGAAATGTGTGAACCTATAAGTGGGGAAGATTAGAGTCCTCTACCACATGGCATGTGAATGAGTATGCTGAGAGTATTGCTAAGCCTTGTTTTCTTATGACACATTGTGAATATGTTATATATATATTAACCTGCTCATATGATTATGTATATAAATATGGCTGAATATGATATAATGACTTATGTTTAATTGATACTGTTATTTTATCCTTATCCTTGAGTTACATGCTAGCGCTTCAACCCTTAACTGTCTCCGAATGCTATGTCCCCACACGACATAGTGGTCGGATATCTTCTTCTCTTCCTGTATAGTGATAGGTGTTCGAGCGGATCGTGTGATTGACATTGAAGTGGTGAGCTTCCATACTTCAAGAGTCACGCATTTCATAATCTTTAGCGTATTATTAGAGACTTGTCTTAGATTTGGTTTGGGTTATTATCAGGGGCATGTCCCGACATATATTTATATATACTTCAGATTTATATAGAGGCATTGTGAACTACTGTGGACTAAGGTGTGTTGGTTAGAATGTTGATATTTATGAAATGTTCAATATTGTCTAAGTATTGACTATTAGTCTTAATTTTTGCTACCTTGATATATGTTTGGAGTTTATCCGACACTTGTGGTTTGGTATGATGATTGGATTGGGTTAACGGGGTGATCTCCTGTCTAAGTTAGGCTTGAGATGCCCATACGACATGGTTCGATTTTGGGGTATGTCAGATTTGTGGGTTATAACCCCAAGTACCCAAAATAGGTTTATGGTTGAAAACCCCAAACTCTTGAAAGCTCTTATCATCCCTGAAAGAGGGATGCGGGTGAAATTTTGGAACCCATGTCATCCTTGAAAGAGGGCTATGAGTGACAAAGCAATAGTGGACAATAATGGATAAAGTTTACTATCTTCTTGCTATCTTAGAAATAAGGGTGAATAGAGAGTAGGCAATATTTTGGGCATCTTCCTAGAAATAGGGATGCCCAATTGAGGTGTTGGGTGTCTTTAATTGAAACACTCGTTAGGTACTCGAAAGGGTCAATAAGGATATTAGCGTGCCACACCAAAGCATAATTTTCATGTAGTTTTGTTTTTATTCACTTAGGATGAGGGGCTTTTGGTCTTTACACCTTTTTCATGACTTTTAAACATAAAATAGTTCATTCCTATCAGTTTTCAAAGATCAAATTCCCTTATTTCACTCTGAAACACAAAACCCAAGAACATTCAAGGGTTTCACTATGTATTCATCATCCGAGATCCTAACTTCAAATTGATTATGAATTTTTATATGTTTTCAGCATGTATCTCTTCTCCAAACTTTAATTTTACATTATAACATTTAATATATTTCTATGCAATTTAAATTGTGGGTTTGAAATTGGGTTGAGGGGTTTTGGTTGTTATTGATTTAATTACTTGTCCCATGATTTGAATTGATTATTCATGGTTTAAATTGGTATTTTGGGGACTAAATTAGTACTTTAATGGGTGGACCGGGGAACATGGATTTCCCCAAATTGAATGAATTTTAACTTGGAATTGAATGAACCTCAATCCACTTTATGAATTTGATTTAAATTATGGAAAATTCTAGGGTTTAACTTATTTTTGAACTCAATACATTGCATTAATGGATAAATGGTTATTTAAATGAACTTGGTGGCCATGGATTGTACTTTAATGGAACTTAGGGAGTCACTGTGGTTGTGTGAATTGATTTGGCATGTGTTATTTAGCTTGCAAGCATATTGGCATGATGATACTAAGTGGTTAATTCCTTAATGAATAACTTCTGGGTTAATGGTTGGAACTATGTGATAAATAGTTTTAATTTAGGCTTAAAGAGAGTTGTGTAGCTCACTGTGGAAGGTAGAGGTATCGGGGGGATTGATACTAGAAACCACGTTTGCTGAAGTGTGAGTCTTTATGATCCTATGCATAGTTCACACATTATATATATATATATATATTGGAATGGTTGGAGCCTCGGTGGCCTTGGAACTTCTTTGGATTTGTTCGATTCATGTGACTAACACGTACTAGGTCTCTTTCAATAGGGAGAGCTGAATCCATACAGTCCATAAGTGCCCTTAGGATAGTTAGAGATACACAATCTGGGTTAATGGTTTTAAATCTCATGTTTAAACCTTGTTCCCTATCTATGTATCTTATATATGTATTTATGAATGTGTGCATGTAGTCTTAATTGACTTTTGGACTTGGCATTATTTTATCACTTACCTTGAGTTATATGCTATCACTCACCCCGCTAATCAATCTTGAATGCTACATTATTTCATAATGTAGGATCCAATGACACTTCTTTTACCCCTATGCAGCATTAGGTAGATTAGCATGTTCATTGAGTAGCTGTGAAGTGGTGAGCCTCTATTCTTCAAAAGGCCTTGTTATTTCCATATTTCTTTATTTTGACCCAGTAATTTTGGATTCTTTTGGTCATGGTCGGGGGAATGTCCTGACCTATTTGGTATTTTGGTTTTAGAGGCTATTGTGGTTAGATGTGGTTTAGTTGGATATTAATTGACCGTTAGTTTTCATAGAGTTATCTGTTCATCATTCATTACTGATTAATTGGCTTCCACATTGTTATTATTATTACTATTGTGCTTTTGAGGTTGGTTTAAGGGGGTGGTCTCCAGTCCATGGGGGACATGAGATACCCATCACGACCAGGACCTTATTTGGGTTGTGACTAGCTTGGTATCAAAGCACAATTTAGAGTTATTAGATATCCACAAAGTTATGTTGAGTAGAGTCCTTTTAATGGGTGTGTAGCGTGCCACACTTATAAGGAGGCTATAAGGCATTTATGAATGTTTTCCTTTCTTTTGTTCTATTTTTGGGCTATAAAGTCTAGTGTTATGGAACTTCTCTAACTCCTGACTTCCTCCCATTTTAGATCTTGCCTCTCTAAAGATCTGATGTTCATAGAAACTCTATTATGAACTCTGTCCTTCCTGAGGACAATGTGGAGGGAATGCCCTGTGTATGGAGTGCAGACCCAGTTTAGGGTCCCTGCTCCTGATTGTACTGCTCTACATGGAGTTCTGCTTATCCCTACTAGCCTTTCTCAAGTTTTTTAAGGTAGTGATGCTTATGATCAGCATCCTCGAGGGGGACATCTCCAATACGGAGTTCTGCTGATCTATTCATTTGCTTACTTAATTGGTGACATCTTAGTTTCAACAAATCATGTTGGTTCAATTGATCCTTTGTCTGAGGTCATTGGGGTTGTCCAGTTCATAAGGTTGAATCCCACAACCTTTACTAACTCTAAGGTTAAGGAGGATCCTCAAGGTTTTGTTGATGAATAGAAAATATATATTCAGGATGATGCATGATACTGATTCTGAGGGTATGAAGTTTGTTGCATACTAGTTGAAAGATGTAGCTTATCAGTGGAATAAGTAATAGGGGCAATTGAGAGGTGATGATGTGGAGCCAACATTATGGGATGAGTTTTTGGGTTCTTTTTTTGATCACTTCTTTTCTCAAAAGTTGAGGGATGCCAAGGATTATGGGTTTGTTAATCTGAAGTAAGTTAAGATGAGTGTGAAGGCTTAGGGTTTGGTCCAAGGGTAAGGCTTAGGGTACGAGTGGTGGGTACCACTCGTATTGGAGGGTACGAATGGTATGGGTAGTCGTACCCCCCTGATGGGAATTTTATGCAATTAAAGTGAGGGAAATATGGACATTTCCCCACTTAACCTATTAAGTCCCCACGACTTTTAACACACTTGGGAGGTTATTTCCCCTATTATTCTATTTATTAACACTTAGAAAACACTCTTTAACCTCTCTAAGGCTTTTGGGTAAATAAAGTCTAGGGTTTTACTAAGGTGATCAATTTGGGGCTTGTGTTGGTAATTTCTCCCCATTATATACTCAAGCTAAGACATGTACTCCTTCACTCATTGTTAGTTCCAACTAAAGTCATATTTTGTAAATTGTTTTAATGGAATAATTGTTATATGGTTTTGGGTTTTCAAATATATATTGGGGGTTTTGGTTATAATGGCTTGGTTGTGGTTTCCCATGTTTTAATTATGTATTTACGTCTTTTAATGGTGGTTTGGATACTTGGTTGCATGGAAAGGGTTAATTGGTTTTTGGTTTTGGTTTTGGAAATACTATGCCCCCAATATGTTTGATAAAATGTCTATGAGAATGTTTTTGCTATATTGTTGGACTTTTAATGGAACTATTGCATGGTATGGTTTGGTAATGGAACCCTAAATGGTATAAATGGTTTGGAATGTTTAAATGGAATGGTTCGGTGGTCATGGTTATGGTTAATTGAACTCCTTGTGGGGGATAAAAGAATCCCCCAAGTAAATATGTTAATGAATAACTTGTGGGGTATATGGGACTCCCCCAAGCAAACATAATAATGGAACACTTGTGTGTTACATGGTACTTCCCCAAGTTAACTTGATAAGGTGATCTATGGGTATGCGGGACTCTCTTTATCTTTAAAAGGTTTGGCTAAGGACAATACTTGCTAGTTATAGTCGGTATGATGATACCACTATTAATAGCCTTGGTTAATAATAAATGTAATAATAGATTGGTTGGTTAGAAATGGTTTTAATTGGGCAATAATGGAGGGGTGTGATAGCTAACCGTGAAGGTGAGGGTCCTATGGAAAAATACAAAAAACTCATGTTTGATGATATAAGGAGTTAGTCATGGCGACCATATATGATACTCATGAGGTACACGAGAATCATCTAAGTACACTATACATATGTATCATAGAGAACAAAGGGTACTTGGTTATCCCCTAGTCTTATGGTATCTCTAGTTCGTGTGGCTACACACATCGGGGCCTGTTCAAGGGGCTACACTGGACCCATATAGCCCGTGGGTGGTTTTAGGATGGTTAAGCTATACATCATCAGTTTAATAGTTTTAAATACATGCTAAACCCGGGTTTCTTTCCCGGCATGGTTATCTATATATGTATGGTTTTTATGCACATGGTTGGTTTACTTGGTTTTAAATGATGGCATTATTTTATCCTTATCCTGATTTCATGCTAGCATTCACCCGCTAACCCATCTTCGGGCGGCTGTATTCCCACGCGATGCAGGAACCGGCCATTTTACTCCTCCTACATAGTAATCGAATTTCGGGATCAGCTTTTGGATTGAAGTGGTGAGCTTCCATCTTTTCGGAAGGCTTCATTTCATTTTCATTGTTGTTTTACATACTTTGGTTTATTTACTTATATTGGTTTTGGCTATGGTTGGGGGCGTGTCCGAGGCTTTTGTGGAACTACTATTGGTTGGTATGTGCGGGATCAGTATTGGTGTCAGCCTTAGTATTGGCATTGATATTGGGGATAGGGGTGTGCAAAAATCGAACCGATCGATAAATTGAACCGATAAAAATGTTATTGGGTTATTGGTATTGGGTTATTGTGTTAACATTTTTTTATTGGTTTTATAAAAATTTTATTGGGTAAACGGTTCGATTTCGGTTTTAGGTTATTGGGTTATCGGTTAAACCGATAGCCTAATAAGGATACACTAAGTTATTATTTTATCACTATTTATGTTATATATATAAATCTCTCTCTCTCTCTCTCTATATATATATATATATGTATGTGTGTGTGTGTATGCATATATATTATATGCATTACTTATTAACAATTCAGTAATTCCCAAAGTATTAACCTATTCAGGACAACAAAGGCACAATATAAAGCTCGACTATTATCGTATTGAAAAGCTTAAAGTATTTGTAGCTTCCAACAATTAGGATTTAATTTTTTTCTAACTAACATTCAGTTCGAGTTTGAAGATTCTTGTAAACTAAAATGCATTGCGTAGGATTTTGGCAGTAACTAAGATTTCATTTTTTTATGTTAGTTGTTACTATTTCTATTTTATAAATATTTTCTTATTGGTTAAACCGAAAATCAAACCGTTAAGGACCAAAAACTGATAAACCAAAATCGATAAGAAAATATCTTATTGGTTGGTTATTGGTTTTATATATTTAATAACCGAAAATCGATAAACCGAACCAATAACATATAAAACCGAACCGAACTGACCGATGCACACCCGTAATTGGGGATGATGCTGTTAGACTAAATTTCTTACTGTTCTATCCTTTTATATTATATTATGGAACTTTGTTTGGTTATTGTTTTGGTTTTGGCTTACGATTTTGGTTGATTATGGTTAATGGTTGGATATGGGATGGTTGGCCTCGTTTGGGTCGGGCTCGATCATAGACCTATCCCAGAGTCTGGATTAGTGCTATTACACGCTATCTTGTTATATTTCCAAATTTTTTTGACTCAAGGTATTTGTTGGATGGTTGGGTTGGGTATCGAGGGTGGTCTGGGGTCTAGGTTGGACTTGAGATGCCCATTAGGACAAGGCCCCTGGTTGGGTCGGGTCATGGGGTGTCTATCTTTCACAAAGAGACATTGGTGGATTTGATGGCGTTTGATATGGTGGATTTTAATGTTATCTTAGGTATGGATTGATTTCATTTGTGTATGCTTCTCTAGATTGTAGAACCCAAAAGGTCAGTTTCACTTTCCTAACGAATCGATAATTAAATGGGGGGGGACTTCCTTAGTGCCTAAGGAGAGGTTTATTTCCTATCTTAGGGGTCAGAAATTAATTTAGGAAGGGTGTCTATATCACCTAGTTCAGGTTAAGGATTCTAATTTTGAGGGTCCCTCATTGCAATCTATCCCCATGGATAGTGAGTTTCCTGAAGTGTTTCTTGATTATCTTCCTTGAATTCCTCTTGACAGGGAAATAGATTTTGGGATTGATCTTCTGCCAGAAACTCATCCTATTTCCATTCCTCCTTATAGAATGGCTCTAGCTAAATTGAAGGAGCTAAAGGAGCAATTGAAAGATCTTCTTGATAAGAGCTTCATTCATCCTAGCATTTCCTCATGCGGTGCTCCGGTACTCTTCGTGCGAAAGAAAGATGGGTCTCTTCGGATGTGTATAGATTATCATTAGCTGAATAAGGTGACAATGAAGAATAAATACTATTGGAACCCTTGGGGTGGTGCACCACACAGTGAGAGACCAGGTCCCTCAAGAACTATCACAGGCAAAGTACACAAAAATAACTAGAAAGTAAGAGAAAGTGCAGGAAGAGTAAGAACACAAGATTTTTTACGTGGAAACCCAGAAAGGAAAAAGGCAAGGCCTGCCCTTGCAAGAACCTCCAAATCAACTAAAATCAAACTCTTGATTACAGCCTTCACTGAAACTAACTCTAGGGTCCTTTCGCTTGAAGCAACGCTACTACAAGCTCATCTTGATAACTCTACCAAGGATCCTCCCTACTGATTAACTCTAATCATTCTAACACTTATGTAACTCTACCTAAGAAGCTCTCTCAATAAAAGAAAAACACTACTCTTATAAGATGAGTAGTTTAGTTACAAATCATTACTCACTCAAGAACAATTTCAATTTTAAGCACTCATAAATTTGAGAACTTAAGCAGTATTGAAATGGGGTTTTGCTGCCTCTCTCCATTCTTTGTAATTGCAAAAAAACAATTAACAAAGAGGCATCCCTTTTCTTTTATAGTTGAGTGATGATTAGGGTTGAAAGATCATTGGACCAACTGTCCAAATTAGTATAAAATAGCACCTACAAGTTTGTTACACAATCGAATAAAATTATGCAGACACCGCATGCCAGCTGTATTGTACCTTGCATATCCAGGGACTTGGCCCCTTGCAGTTTAGCTACTCATCATCAAAACTACATATAGAAATTTTCTTTTTTTTATGATGACAAACCAAACTATACAATTTGATCATCAATGCATATTTATCACATTTAATCAAAGTGATTACCACTTGAAGATGAATGTTCACCCTATATTCATACATCCTCCATCATGCAACACATGGACCTAGTACTTCGTTATCATTTGCAGCAAAAACCTTTGATTTCTTCTCCTTGTCAATATGACTCTCTTTATTCATCTATTCAACACATTACTCCCTATCTTATCCCTATGAGTATGTCGTACATAAAATCATCATTATATAGTACCTGGTCTCTGTGCATTGCCCATCCATACTCATCACACCTGGTCCTTATATGTGAAGTCAGTATTCCCCCTTTTGACATCATTAAAAAGGAATAACAATAAATCAACAGTAAAATAAGCACTAATCAGTTAACTCATAGCCACTGGGGTGACACTAACATCAAGAATACTTTTAAGGTAAAACCAGATAAAGAGCACAAAAGTAAGAACATATTCATGTCCAAAAGATTATGTATCATTTCAATTCAAGAGTTATATTTTAAGTTCCAAGAAAAAGCCATAGAAGCTGGAGAAAAAGGAGAAGGATTGTGGGAAAAAGTTTGGAGATATGAGGTCATCTTAGGACAGTGTAACAATTCCAGTTCAAAAGCCTCACTTTTCTGATTTTACACCACAACTCACCAAATTTCTATGTTTTCTAGCATTTGTCTTTTGTTTTTCTTCTTTTGCAGGCCTTACTAGGTTTATCATCAGGATTTTCTTCTTCTAGGGACCGGGTCCCTCAGAAATCTGGTGCCTTAAAATAGGATGTTTAGAATTTACTATGAAGGCTTGATTTTCAGGCTGTTATTTTATCCCTTGAATCAACCAAAATTTATTTCTCACTGTCAAAGGATTAATATGTTTTTGGAATAAATCGTCAATGCAAGAGTAAGTAAAAAGAAGGACTTATCTTTGGATAATTTGGATGATTGAGTTGAGAATGGTCCATGGGGATAATGCAAAGATGAAATTGAGTTCAGTTTCACCTTAGACAAGTTTTTAACATGGGTAGAGAGAATGTTGCCTTTTCTAACAAAACAAGAAAAATAACATGTACAGTCATGATACTAACCTGAGAGATAGGACCAGGTTCCTCTCTTTCTTTGAGTGATTTCTCATATTTGTGCATACTTTATATGTTTTCTACCAAAGTTGTTCCCGTGGGTGTATACCTGCAAAGTTATAATATTGAGTTAGACTAAGTACTACATACTCTACCAAGGATACTTGTCTCCTGATCATAGCCAATTTTGTAGAGAACTATTGATTCTCATGGTAGGTTAGGTTATTTTGATCAGGACTAACCTCGGTCTGCTCTTCACAAATTGTTCTTTGTCAAGTTCCTTAGCAAGGATATCTGCTATATGATCCTCAATCTTGCAGAACTTCATGTGGATTTTCCCTTTCTCAACATTATCTCTTAGGAAGTGATGTCTTATGTCAATGTGCTTAGTCCTTTTATGTTGCTCTAGATTCTTGGCCATATTTAGATCACATGTGTTGTCACACATTAGAGGGGTGGTATCTGAGATAATACCAAAGTATTTCAATATTTGCTTGATCCATAGCAGTTGTGCACAACAAGAAACTGCAACAACAAATTCGGCCTCAATAGTAGATAGAGCAACTGAATTTTATTTCTTTGAACCCCAGTAAATTAAGGATGAACCAAGAAAATATGTCATTCCTGAAGTGCTTTTTCTATTAACTAAATATACAGCATAGTCAATATCAGCATAGCCCACAAAGTCAAAACTATCTCCTGATAGATAGAATAGGACTAGGTCCCCTGTCCCATTTAGGTACCTAAGAATTCTTTTTATAGCTTTCAGATAGGACTCTCTTGGGCATGCTTGAAATCTAGCAAGTATTTATACATTGAAAATAATGTCAGGCCTACTAGCAGTGAGATATAGCAAAGATCCAATAATCCCTCTATACATTGTCTCATTCACTGAGGACCTAACTCACCATTATATATTTTTTGCTGGTTCCAATTGGGGTATCAATTGGCTTGGCATCTCCCATGTTATACTTTTTAGGTAGCTCCTTGATGTACTTTTCCTGATAAATAATTGCCTATTAAGAAGTTTGCTTAATCTGTAGACCTCAGAAGAAGCTCAATTCACCCATCATACTCATTTTAAATTCACTTCCCATTAGTTTAGCAAATTTTTCATATAGGGATTCAGAAGTAGCTCTAAAGATTATGTCATCAACATATGTCTGAACAATTAATAAACTACTACCTCTGGTCTTTAAGAATAGAGTATTATCTATTTTCCCTCCTTTAAAGCCATTTTCTATGAGGAACTTTGAGAGTTTTTCATACCAGGCCCTTGGTGCTTTATTTGAACCATAAGGAGCTTTGTCCAATTTAAGTACATGATAAGGAAAAACTGTATCTTCAAAACTTGGAGGTTGTTTGACATATAATTCTTTTTTTATATTTCCATTCAAGAAGGCACTTTATACATCCATTTGAAATAGTTTAAATCCCATGTATGCAACAAATGCAACAAAAATTTTAATTGCCTTTATTCTTGCATAGGGTCAAAGTTCTCACCATAGTCAATCCCTTCTTCATGGTTATTACCTTAATCAACCAACCTTGCCTTATTTCTATTGATAGTCATTTCCATCTTGCTTATTCCTATACACCCATTTAGTCCCAATGATTTTTCTGTCAATAGGCCTATGGACCAGATGCCAGACTTTGCTTTTTTTCAAATAGATGAAGCTTTTCTTGCATTGCGTTAATCTAATCAACATCTTTCATGGACTATTTTACATTCTTGGGCTCAAGTTGGTATAAAAAAGCTGAAAAGGCCATTATATTCCTTGCTTGAGCTATTTTTTAAACTCCAGTTTCCAGGAGTATAGTCAGGTTCTCAAGGGAATGAAAGGATTTGTGGCTCCAATGTTACCTTCTGAGATTAATACCATTGGGACGAGGTCCTTGTGAATTCTGAATAGTTTTCTCTGGTTGTTCTTCTGTTGGAGCTAGAATTTATGGCTAAGGTCCTAGATCATTATCATTGTCATCACTCTCATCTGTATCATTAATCTATTGGTCATCATCTTCAGTAATAATATCCCTTTGAATAGGAATGAGTTCCTTATCTTCTGAACTTTCACCATCTCTAGTGTTCATTTGACTTCCTGACTCATTAAAGATGACATGAATACTTTCTTCATTACACAGAGTTCTTTTACTGAACACTTCGTAAGCCTTGCTAATTAAGGAGTAGCCTACAAACACAGTTTTATCACTCTTGGAATTAAATTTTCCCAATTCTCTCTTCCAATTATTTAGCACAAAAAATTTGTATCCAAAAGGTCTGAAATATTCTATCCTAGGATTTCTATTGAATACCAGATCATATGGAGTTTTATTGAAAAATGATCTAATCAAACGCCTGTTAGTCATATACCAAGCAGTATTCACTGCTTTAGCCAAGAAACTCGTTGGAAGACCACTGTTAATTAGCATAGTCCTAGTAATCTCTATAAGAGTTCTATTTTTTCTTTCAACAACTTTATTTTGTTGTTGAATTCCGGGAGCCAAGAATTTGTGACTTATTCCATGCTCAGCACAGAATTCATCAACTTGAGAATTCTCAAATTTAGTCCCATGATCAGACCTAAATTCAATAATTTTGCAATTTAGCTTCACTTGGATTTTCTTGGCAAATGCCACAAGAACCCCATATATTTCATCCTTGGTTCTTATAAACATTGTCTAGGTGAACCCGGAATAGTCATCTACAACAACCAGCACATATTTCTTCCCTCCTCAACTTTGGACTTTGATAGGTCCGCAAAATCCATGTGAGGTATTTCAAAGGGTCTAGAAGTACTTGTTTCTTCAATTTGAAGAAGGATCTGGTCTATTTGCCTTTAATATAAGCATCACAGACTTTTTTGTCTGGAAATTTCAGCTTCGGCAGACCATGGACTAAGTCCCTTGAAATCATCTTGTTGAACAAAGAGGAACTCACATGCCCTAATCTTCTGTGCCACAAATTGACATCTTCACCTTGTGAACTTACACACTTTAATTCCCCATCATCCACATACTTCAGATCAGCTACCTACATGTTTTTGATCCTCTTGGTTTTGAGAATAATCTTTCCAAATTTCATGTTTGATACAGTGCATCCATCATATGAGAATTTTACCTTATTTCCTTTGTCACAGATTTGAGATTTACTTAGGAGACTATACTTTAGCCCATTCACATAATACACATCTTTTATGGCATGATAAGGTGATTTCCCAAACTTTCCAACACTTGGATGTAACCTTTTTTACTATTTTTGAAAACCATACCTCCCCCTTAAAATTCCTTAAGATTGAGAAAACAGCCAACCCTCCCAGTCATGTGTCTAGAACAACCACTATCCATAAACCAGTTTTGGTTGTCATCCCCATTTTCTGCCACTTTTTCTTCTCTATCTTTAGTAGTGTCCTTAGAGAGCTACAGGATCCTGAGATTATTTTCTTCTCCCCATGTTTCAGCATATAACTATCTCCATCTTTCTTGTCTTTCTCAGATTCATTTGAGAAGTCTGCTCATATAGCCAACACCTTCTTTATTATGCAGCTAGCTGCATCTTTTCTTCTTTTTTTTCAAAATTTTTATCATTCTTTGTGCTAAGATGACTACTCCTCTTTATAGCTCTAACAATCCTCATTGCCAGAAGTGCTCTTCTTCACCTAGATTAGATTTTATAGCTTTCATGGTCAGGAGTCTCTCCCTTTTTGCTTTTTTTTCTTTCACTTCTCATTCAATTATAGCAGTCATGATAACCAAAACACTCTAGGTATGAACCTTTTAGAGTGAATTAACTCTGATACTAATTGTTGAAACCCTGGGGGTTACACCACATAGTGAGGGACCAAGTCTCTCAAGATCAATCACAGGCAAAGTACATAGAAATAACTAGAAAGTAAGAGATAGTGCAGGAAGAGTAAAAACAAAAGATTTTTTACGTGGAAATCTATAAAGGGAAAAACCACGACTTTCCCTCACAAGCACCTCCAAATCCACTATAATCAAATTCTTGATTACAAATTTCACTGAACCCGACTCTAGGTTCCTTTTGCTGACAGTAACTCTACTATAAGCTCATCTTGGTAACTCTACCAAGGATCCTCTCTACTAATTAACTCTAATCAGTCTAACACTTAGGTAACTCTACCTAAGCACCTCTCTCAACAAAAGAAAAATAATACTCTTATAAGATGAGTAGTTCAGTTATAAATCATTACTCACTGAAGAATAATTTCAATTTTAAGCAGTCATAAAGCTGAGATCTTGAGTAGTATTGAAATAGGGTTTTTGCTACCTCTCGGCACTCTTTGTAATTGCAAAAAAAATAATTGATGAAGAGGCATCCCTTTTTTTTTCTAGATGAGTGATGATTAGGCTGAAAGATCATTGGACTAGCTGTCCAATTAGTACAAAATAGCACCTGTAAATTTCTTACATGAGAGGACAAAACTGTGCAGACACTACATGCCAACTATACTATACCTTGTAATCCCTTGCAGTTTAGTTGCTCATCATCAAAACTATAGATAATAATTTAAATACCCTTTTCCTAGGATTGATAACCTTTTTTATCAGTTTTGGAGTGCTAGATGTTTTTCTAAGATTGATATTTTCTCGAGCTATCGTCAATTCAAAATTTGGGAGGTTGATATCACCAAGACTATTTTCCAAATCTGGTATAGTCACTATGAGTTTTTGGTATGTCATTTGGGTAGACTAATGCTCCGACTTCATTCATGGATCTTATGAATTAGGTTTTTAGGAATTTTTTGGATTTGTTTATGATAGTTTACATTGATGGCATCTTGGTGTATTCAAGGATTTAGGAGGATCATGTCAATCACCTTTGAGTTGTGTTGCGGAATATTAAGAATCAGATGTTGTATGCTAAATTTTCTAAATAGGAGTTTTGGTTGAATGTTTTGACTTTTTTGAGCATTTTGTGTCTAGTAAGGGGATCATAGTGAATCAACAGAAGGTTAAGACAGTTAAGAAATAGCCTAGAACCATGACTCCAACTGACATTATAAGCTTCTTGGGTTTGGTTGGGTATTATAGGAGGTTTGTGAAGAGTTTCTATTTAATTGTTGCTCCATTGACAAGATTGACTTAAAAAAAGGTTAAGTTTTTATGGTTTGATCCTTGTGAGGGTAGCTTTTAGAAGTTTTAATATAAGTTGTCTACTGTGTTAATTTCAACCCTGCCCGAGAGTACTGGTGGTTTTGCTGTATTTTGTGATGCATTCCGTGTGAGACTGAGTTATGGTTTGATGCAGTATGGTAAGGTAGTGGCCTATGCTTCTGGGCAGCTTAAGGTTCGTAAGCAGAATTATGCGATTCATGATTTAGAGTTGTGGATGTGGTATTTGCTTTGAATATTTGGTCCCATTATCTATATGGGGTGCATGTAGACATCTATTTTGATCATAAGAGCTTGCGGTATATATTTACTTAGAAGGAGTTGACTCTCAGGTAGAGGAGGTAGCTCTAATTTCTAAATAATAATGATATGAGCCTTCACTACCATACAGGTAAAGCTAATTGATTTGAGGTGATTTTATACACTTTTGTATCATTATTCTAGCTTTTTTTGCCTTATTTTGAGAGCAATTCGGGTGCTTAACGTGTTCATATTGATATAAACAAGCATTTAAGTGTCCAATTATGTGATTACAATATCCAAAATATTTTTCAAACAAGTTTGTGCTTAATTGAGTAATTTAGAGTTCAACCCAGAAAACTAGTTTTACTAGCTTGAGCTAGGTGTGCGTCTAGTTGATCTCGGTGGATTTTAATGTGTTTAATTTGTTCCAAAAATTTTAAATGTGTAATTTTATTTGGAATAACTTGTTTTTATTTGCAAAGTTTAATTTAATTTGATTAAGTCAAGAGTCGAAATAATAAGTGAAAGATCATTGCGAATTTGCCTTATCCTAGCTCTTGTTTTATTTTGATGTTGAGAATATTGTGTTGTTTTAATCTTGAATATGTGGTGTATGATATTTTAGGAGGCTTGAAAAAGGATTAATTTCCTTTGATTAATACATAGAAGACACGTACAGGGGAGACGACTAGACTGTTTTTGAAGAAAAAACAGAGGAGCTGCTACATGGTTTATTAGGTTTTATTTTTAGTCTTTAATTCTCCATATCATGTATTCAATTATTTGGATCATGATTATGAATATTAGTGGCTAAAAAACCCTTCTTCCAGGGTTAAAGCCAAGAACATAATTACTATTGTTTTGGATTAATTTTTCTTATCATATTTGGTTGTTTGTTATTCTTATTTTAATTATTTTAAGGATTCGCGGCCCTTAGAATACATATATGGTCAACCTTTTGATCTCAAGAGAGGGAATAGGGACATAGAACATGAGAATAAACAAAGTTTGAGTTTTTATTCTTTTATAAAATAAAAAATTAAACTTAGCGTCTAGGACAGGGATGTACTTAGATGTCTTACTTGATTCAAACGTAGGATGATAACTTTGATTAACTTAATTGGATTATTACATCCCTACTCAGCGATATAGCTGTAATGTCCATATTAGGTAAAATATTATAGGTTGGGAAACCATGATCATGCAATTAAACCTATGAATCAACAACCACGATAAGCAAGTTGACGAATGAAATTCAAAAACATAGTATGATTGTTCGAAGTGCTTTAACCCAGGATTTTCTTCTATTGATTTTCCCAAGAATTTCAATTTTTATGCATTATTTATTTTATTTTTAAATTACAAAATTACAAACTCTCCTCTTGTTTATTTTTTCTCAATTAGTTAGACTAGAATTAGATAGGCGGCGAACGCAAGTCCCTGTGAGATTGATACTTGGGCTTTCTTGAAGCCACTATATTACTTGATAAGACCACGTAACTTGCGTGTGTGCTTGGGCGCTGTTACTAATGTTGTTATCAATGCTCTTAGCAGGTTGTCTATGGGGAGCTTATCCTATGTTGATGAGAAGAAAAGAGGATTGGTGAAGGACATTTGCAATTCAAGAGGTGGTTAAATCATCTCTTAGTGCTGAGATAATGGAAAAGCAAGTTTTGGATCCCATACTTATGCAGATAAAGGATGATGTGGGCCAGCAAAAGGTTATGACATTCGAGATTAGGGGAGATAGTATTCTAAGGTACCAAAGTAGATTGTATGTTCCTAATGTTGATGAGCTGCGAGAAAAGATTCTAATTGAGGCTCATGAGTCCAGATTTTATTTGGACTCTACTAAGATGCTCCATGACTTGAAAGAGATTTATTGATCGAATAATATGAAAAGGGATATGACAAATTTTATGGCTAAGTGTATGGTTTGTCAGCAAATTAAGATTCAGTACTTGAGGCCTAGTGGCATATCTCAAGAGATAGAGTTTCCTATGTGGAAGTAGGAGATGATCAATATGGATTTTATTATAAGCCTTTTTTGGTCTCTCAATCAGTATGATTCAATTTGGGTCATTATGGATAGAATAACTAAGTTCACTCACTTCTTGCCTGTGATGACTAACTACTTAGGAGAGGATTATGCCAGATTATTCATTCAAAAGATTGTGAAAGTGCATGGTGCGCCAGTGTCCATTATTTCAGACCGAGGTATGTAGTTTTCATATTACTTTTAGCGTTCATTTCAGAAAGGTTTGGGCACACGGGTGAATCTTAGCACCATTTTCCACCCTCAAACGGATGGACAAGTGGAACGTACTATTCATACTTTGGAGGATATGCTAAGGTCCTATGTAATTAATTTTAAAGGAAGTTGGGTTGACCATTTGCCTCTTATTAACTTTACATATAATAATAGTTATCATTTGTGCATCAGATGGCTCTTTTTAAGGCTTTATATGATAGGAGGTATAGGTCCCTTATTCGATGGTTTGAGGTTGGTGAGACTAGTTTGTTTGGTCCTGACTTGGTTCACCAAGCCATGGAGAAGGTAAAAATGATTAAAAAAAGAATTAAGACAGCTTAAAGTTGCCAAAATTCTTATGCGGATGTGAGGCGAAGAGAGTTGGAGTTTAAAGTGAATGATTGGGTGTTTTTGAAGGTGTATCCTATGAAAGGAGTCATGAGGTTTGGGAAGAAGGGAAATCTCGATCCCTATTACGTTGGTCCATATCAGATTGTAAGGAGAATTAGGAACGTTATTTATAAATTGAATTTGCCTGCAGTTTGGGTTTATTCATCCCGTGTTTCATGTGTCCATGTTTAAAAAGTGTGTACGTAATCCTTCCTTAATAGTTCCTATTGAAGATGTTGGTGCTACAGATTCCTTGTCTAATAAGGAAGTCCTAGTTGAGATATTGGATAGGCAAACTCGTAGATTGAGGACCAAGGATGTAGCTTCGGTGAAGGTCCTTTGGAAAAACCAAAAGGTAGAAGAGGCTACATGGGAAGCTAAGAAAGATATGAAGGCTAAATACCCATACTTGTTCCTCGGGTTGGATGAAAGTGTGTAAGGTATAAGTTCCATTTTTCTCTTGTTACTTTTCGAGTTGGTTAATTGATTCTGGTGTGTTCTTGCTATTCTCGTGCTAAAAAATGTCCTAACTCATCATTCAGGGATGAATGATCCTAAGGAGAGGGGGATAATGTAAGACCCTTAAAATTTTTGATCATTTTATTTTCTACCTTCCCGGGTTCGTAATATCAATTTTTGACTTGAATTATGTTTAGGGGAGTTAAAAGGGTTATTTGAAAAAAAATTGAAATTTTTGAAAAAGGTTCGGAGGTATTTTAGAACTTTGAGGTAGTGTGCCTCCGCGATATCGCCGTGTCACAGAGGTTACCCTCTGCGATATTGGCGTGGTATGGAGGATAACATCCGCGATAATGACAAGCCATGCTAAGGGTTAAAATTTATCCACTCTTGTTTTTTTTCACTTAAGGGTGAGGGGCTTTTGGGTTTTTCACCCTTTTCACGACTTATAAACATAAAAGGGACCCTTTTCTTTTGGTTTTTAATGATCAAACTCTAGTTTATTCTTCTTTAACTCTCCAATCAAGAAAGCTTAAGGGTTTCACCGTGCATTCATCATCCAGGCTCTAAACTTCAAATTAATTTCGATTTCTTGTGTGTTTTGAGCATGTTTCTCTTCCCTAAACTTTAATTTTCCATTGTGACATAAATTGAATGATTTTTCATGTGATTTCAGATGTGGGTGTTAAAATTGGGTTGAGGGGTTTTGGTTGTTAATGATTGAATTACTTGTCCAATATTTTGAATTGATTTTTCATGCTTTAAATTAATATTTTTGGGATTGAGTTGATATATTTTTTAAATGATTGGAATGGGGAATATGGGTTTCCCCAAATTGAATGAATTTTGGCTTGGAATTGAATGAACCTCATCACACTTTATGAATTTGATTTAAATCATGAAAAATTGCATGGTTTAACCTATTTTTGAACTCAATGCATTGCATTAATGGATAAATAGTTATTTAAATAAATTTGGATGGCCTTGGTGGCCATGGTTTGGATCTTAATGGAACTTGGGAGTTAATGTGGATTGGTTTGGCATGCGTAATTTAGCTTTCAAGTGTGTTGGTATGACAATTCTAAGTGGTAAATGGCTTAATGAATGACTCCTGAGTTACTGGTTGATTGTACGTGCAAATTATTTTAACTTGGGCTTAAAGGGGGTTGTGTAGCTTTCCATAAAGGTGGAGGTCCCGGGGGGACCAATACTGGAAACCATGTTTGCCGGTGTGGGGGTCTTTATGATCATGCCCATATAGCTCTTGGGTTCCCTTACTACAGATAGAGTTATACAGTCCATTCTAGTGGTTTCAAAACTCTTATGTTCATTACCTTTTTCCTATCCCATCATCCTATATATATGTGTGTGTGTGCGCGCACTATGGTTTGACTAATTTTTGGACATGAAATTATGTTATCACTTTCCCTAAGTTACATGTCAGTGCTTATCCCGCTGACCGTCCTAGGATGCTACATCATTTCATGATGTAGGGTCCGTAGACACTTCTGTTGCTCCAGTACAACTTTAGATGGATTAGCATGTTCATTGAGTTACTGTGAAATGGTGAGCCTCCATCCTTCATAAGACCTTATCATTTCATTATTCTTTCATTACTTACTCTGTATTTTGGCCTTTTTTTGTCACAGTCGGGGCATATCCCGACTAGTTACTATTGCAATTTTAGAGGTTATTGTGGACAAAACATGGGTTGGTTGGCCATTATTTTGACTCTTAGTGTTATTGAGTTATTCATTCATCTTCTTATTAATATTTAATTGACTTCCGCATTGTTATTATTATTATATTATAGTGCTCTTGAGGTTAGGTTAAGAGGGTGTTCTTCGGTCCATGGTGGACTTGAGATCCCGTCACGGCCAGGCCCTGGTTTGGGTCGTGACAACTACATGATATATATACATACATATACATATACATACATATATGTATATATATATGAATTACTAGTCATGTCCCTTATTATAACTCCAATAGTATATTATTACCTCGACCGTATGATATCAACGTAGTTAATATACTTGTATACATTCAGTTAGCTTTTGACTACTCCGTAAATAATGACACGAGATATACGCGTATATATATACTCAATGGGCAATATATTTATCTTATTGAAACATAAGTAAAAAATAAAGATTATGTTTGACATTATTTATTTACATTATTTAATATATTTAATATTTTTTTTACAAAAATCGACCACACGTGGTTGGTTTTTAAATATTAATTAAATTTTATTTTTATTATATAAAGAAATGACTACCTGTGATCAGTATAATTAAAAAATATTTAATATATATTAAAAATATATTTGGTTTTATATATAATAATTAAAATATTTTTCATAATTCTTTAATCAAAAACTGACCACAAGTGGTCAATTTTTAGAAATTTTTTATTTTTATTTTTCTAATCAAAATCTGACCACAGGTGGTCGGTTTCGTAAATTTTTTTTTTCATTAAAAATCGATCAAAAGTGGTCGATTTTTATAATATTTGCTTTTTATTTTCTTAATCAGAAATCGACCATATGTGGTTATTTTTTCATAATATTTTTAATTTATTTTGTGAATAAAAAATCGACCAGTTGTGGTTGATTTTTTAAAAATATTTTTTTATAATTTTTTTAATAAAAAATCGACCTCAAGTGCTTAATGTTTGTAATAATTTCTTTTTTATTTTTTAAAATCAAAGTGGTTGATTTTTCATAATATTTTTAATTTTTGTAATTAAAAACCCGACCACTTATGGTTGATTTTTTTAAAACATTTTAATTTTTTAATTTTTTATCAAAAACAGAACCCAAGTGGTCGATTTTGGTAAGAAATGTTTTTATTTTTTTAAAAGGAGGATTTTTCATAATATTTTAATTTATTTTTTTAATAAAAATCGACCACTCATGGTCGATTTTATAAAAATATTTTCATTTTTAAAAATTTTTATCAAAAATTGATCACAAGTGATCAGTTTTTGTAAATATTTTCTTTTTTTAATTTTAATTGAAAACTGATCACTAGTGGTCAATTTTTCATAATATTTTTAATTTAATTTTTTAATAAGAAATCGATTACTTTTGGTCGTTTTTTAAAAAAATTGTAAAAAAAATAATTAATCAAAAACTAACCAAAAGTGGTCAATTTACAAATTAAATTGTAAAGAAATTTTTTAATCAATAAATTTTTTGGTCTTTATTTTAATTTAAAAAAAATAATCTAAAAATTTTTAAAAATAAAATATTTGTAGAGTGGTCGGTTTTTAGAGATTTTCTTATATTTTTAAAATAAAATTTGTCCCGAAGTGGTTGATTTTTGTCAAAAAAAACACATACTTAAAATAAAAATTTAAGAAGAATTTTCTATATAATTATTTGACAATTTTAAAATATAAAAGTAACCACATGTGATCGATTTTTAATTATATATTTTTTAAAAATGTAAAAAAACGACCACAAGTGGTCACTTTTTTAGGCCACCATCCGTGATTGCTTTTTTTTTTTTTGTAGTGCTACTTCTTGTGAATCATGAACCTGTTTGAACACCAGTGACTTGGTAGCCTCAATCTTAGCCTCACTAATAAAAACTACATTCCAAGTTGCTTTAGTCGTGCATCATTGACCTGCTCCTCGAGTACCTTTGAATTTGCCTTCATGGTGCATTCTAAGGTGGTGATGGTTTGCCTTAGCTCTATCTCAACCTGCATACATCCCTCTAAGTTATTTTGGATGCTCTCGATCTATTCAAGAGTATGACCCTCAAGAATGCAAAGGGTTCCCTCTATTTTCTCCAAACGTGGGCCAAGGATGTTGGTGGTGTCTATTCCTTCATTAACCTTCATAACCCAATCTTTCCTGAGCAAGACGTCCTCAGGTAGGATTTTTACTTCATCCTCACTCCTCTCTGTGCTAGATGGTTCTTTATATGTAAGTCATTCATGAAACACCCCGAACTTTGGCCCTTGCAAATTTCTTAATTTTTGAACTTTCTATTCATCATACGACTCATACCATAAGTCATATGATATGTTGACGGTTCTAAGTACCCTAGTCAAATATTGGTCAGTGTAATTGTGTCCAAGTTCTGTCTTGGCTACGAAAAACTCCATACGAGTCGTATGGTAATGTGACAAGAGGGTAGGGTCCAATTGTATGTTGTCCACTATCTATCCCTTGATGTTCTACCTTGGATACCACCTGATCTTTCCAGTCATATGGTCTAGTTATGAGTTAGGAAAGGGGGTCGTAAGTTGGACAGAATATGGTGTCTAACCTTTTGTTCTGGTAACGACTGGATGGTACCAATCGTATAATGTGGTGACGAGTTAGAGGGTCAACTCATACCCATCTGCTGGTTTTCCATAACTTTTAAGTTAAGGGTATTTTGGACATTTCCTATCCCAAGCCCTTAAGACCCCACATTTTATAACATAAATTGGGGATTCATTCTACATTTAACCACAGTAAAACACTCTCTAAACTCTCTTAAAAATCTCTCAAGAAAATTGGGCTAGGATTTCTTCAAGGTGGTCATCTAGAGGCTTAAAGATAAAATTCTCTTCATGAATCTTCATAACTCAAGCATATGACTCTTCTTTCATTGTTAGTTCACTGAAATCATGTGTTTAAAGCTTTGTTAGTGAATCATTAGTGGTGGTTTTGAAAACCAAGGTTGGGGGTTTGGTTTCATATTGTTGAACATTGGCTTCACATAATTTAAATTGTGTACAGGCGTGTTTTAATAATGGTTTTGCACATGTGGGTGCTTCAAAATTGTGATTTAGACTGAGGGGTCATGGTTAACCCTAACTTGATGGTTTTTGGCTTTAATAACAGTTTGATAATGGTATGCCCTCAACCTGTGTGTGAAATTGTCAAAGAGAATGATTTTGTCATATGTTGAATTGTGTTTTGAACTAAGGCATTGGCCAAAAGAATGTAATGATTAATAAATGGTTTCATGAAGGCCTTGTTGACCATGAATTGATTTCAATTGTAACCTTGGTGATTTAATTAGCTAAATGGGTTCGAGTCCCTAAATATTGAATTGAATTGATGTCTTTGTTTAGACAATGGGTTCAAGTCCCAAAGTTGATTAATAATGGTTATGGCATGTTGTACGCTTGCAAGTGGGGTTGGTATGATAATACCAACAGGATGCCTTTGGTAAGTAATTGGATTAATAGTTGTGTATATGTGTAATGAATGTTTTTAATTGGGCTTTAAAGTAGGATGTGTAGCCGATCCATGAAAGTGGAGTCCGAAGGACTAATACTAGATAACGCGCTAGTCGGTGTGGGTGTCTATATGACCAGGAGGTTTGAGTCCCCCAAATGGATATATTAATAGAAAGTTTGAGTCCCCCATACTATATACACTAGTACTTATGTCACCTTGATTATGCCGGGAGGTTTGAGACCCCCATAAAGGCATATATGGATATGGATATTCTCTAGTTCGTGTGGCTACATGCACTGGGGCCCTTCCAGCTAAGGGAGAGTTGGGTCCATATAGCCCGTGGGTGCCTTGTTATATGATGGTTGTACTACACAGCCTGGGTTAAGATTTCCAAAATTCATGCTAAGCCCCGTTCTCTATCCCGACATGATATATATATGTGTGTGATTGCATATGATTATTTAATTTAGTTTTGAATGATGACATTATTTTATTTCTCTATCCCTGAGTTACATGCTATTACTCGAACTGCTAACCGTCTATGGACATTGTATCCTCATGCAATGCAGGCACCGAAACTTCTTCTACTTTTCTTGCACAGTGATCAAGTGTTCGAGTTAGTTCGTGAGTTGACATTAATGTGGTGAGCTTTCGTACTTTGGAATGTTTTATTTCATGGTCTTTATTACTTGTGTCTTAGACATTATTTCAGACTTTGATTTTGGCTATTGTCGGGGGCATGTCCTGATATTTTATTGATTTTGATTTTATAAAGGCTTTGTTGGATTTTTCTAGACTCGAGTATGTTGTTTTGAGTGATTGGATCGGTGGCGGACGATTGTCCGATTACCGATGATTAGTTTAGACATTTCATGAATTAATAATAGTCTTGGTTTACACTATCTTGCTATATGTTCAAACTTCATTCGACACTTGAGGTTGTTGTGTTGACTAGGTTAGGTGAAGGGGGTGATCTCCAGTCCATATGGAACTTGAGATACCCATCACGGCCAGGCCCTGGTTTGGGTCATGAAAAAGCTAGTATCAGAGCCCTAGGTTCACGGTCAATTGGGTGTCCACAAAGCTGTGTTAAGTAGATTCTCTTTTATGGGTGTGTAGCGCACCACACTTATAAGAGAGAGGCTATAAGACATTAAGGGATGTTTTTCTTTCTTCTTGTCTTAATTTCAAGCTATAAAGTCTAAGGTATTGAATCTTTCTAATTCTCGTTTGCTTGTCTTTCAGATCATGTCTCCTAGAAGATCTGAGTTTGTGTGAACTCTTTTATCCCGCCTGAGGACAATGTAGGAGGATCTCGTCCAACTCTTGCGGTCCAAACCTAGTCAAGGGTCGCTGTTTCTAACTATCCTCATAAAGTTTTGAATGTTCCTACTGTTCCTATTCCTGAGAATGACAATCATACTCAGTCACCTCGAGGAAAGGTTAGTACTACTGAGTTTTGCCAATTTATTAACCTATTGACTTAGTTGGTGATGTCTTAGTCACAAAAGTCGGGTTTTGCTGCTGCTGATATAGGTTTGTTTGAGGCTACTAGGGTTTGCCAATTTATGAGGTTGCATCTTCTGATATTTACTGGTATGAAGGATAAGGAGGATTCTCAAAGTTTTATTGATGATATAGAGAAGATATTCTGGGTTATGTATGCTTCAGAGGTTGAAGGTGTAGAGTTTGTTGCCTATCAATTGAAGGATGTAGCATACCGGTGGTACGAAAAGTGGAAATAGTTGAGAGGCGAGGATTTTTGTTTTGACTTGTGGGATAATTTCTCTAGTGCATTTCTGGATCACTTCTTTCTTCAGGAGATGAGGAAGGCAAAAGTAGAAGAATTTATTAACTTGAGGCAAGAGAGAATGACAGTTAATGAGTATGCTTTAAAATTCTATTAGTTGTCCTGGTATGCTCCTGAATTGGTATTTAATACGAGTGCCTAGATGAGAAAGTTTGCTTTAGGATTGTCCCGTGAGTTGCTTCTTGAGAGTAAGGTTGCTTTATTGAACAAGGTCATGGATATCTCCAGATTGGTTGTATATATCCAACAAGTAGAAGAGAAGAAAAAAAAGCAGGATGACATTGGTGAGAGGTAAAGTAAGAAATTTTGATATTTAGAATAGGGTAGAGGTCAATAAAAGTGTGGAAAGTGGTCTAAGAAAAAAAGCTAGAGAAGTCCTAACTCCTATTTGACGGCTAGTTCTCCCTACCCAAAGTGTTCTGGTGATCGACGTTTTCAGGGTGGTGATGCTTCAAGGGCATAAGGTGCCTAATCTTAGGCTAGTGGGGCCAGCCAGCACTATTCTACCCTTTCTGTAGATTTTGTGGTCAGCACTATCGTAGTCGGTGTGAGAAGAAAAGGAATCGATGTTTTATGTATGGTTAGATTGGACATATGCAGCGGGATTATCCCTTTAGAGTTTCTTCTGGGGAAAATAATTTTTTTTTCTCTTTATATCAGCTCCTACACCAAAGGGTGCCATTTTTTTCTATAGCACTAGTCAAACCCATCTTTATACTTTCACTACTCGTTAGCAGTCTGAGGCATCTCCAGATATTATTACTGGTACGTTGAAACTCTTTTCTCATAATGTGTATTGTTTACTTGATTCGAGGTCCATTCTCTCTTATGTGACCCCATTTATGGCAGTGCATTTTGGTTTCGGTCCTGAGTATCTGTTAGACCTTTTTTCTATTTGTACCCCGGTGAGAGACTCTGTGATTGTCAGAAGATTCTACAGGGGTTGTGTGGTATCTATTGATAGTAGATAAACTCTGGTAGACTTGATAGAGTTAGACGTGGTTGACTTTGATGTTATTTTGGGAATGGATTGGTTGCACTCGTGCTATGCTTCTTTGGACTATCGGACCCGTACGGTCATGTTTAATTTTTCTAATGAGTCGATTGTTGTATGGGAGAGAAGTTGTCTAGTGCCTAAGGGGAGGTTTATATCATATCTTAGAGCCCGAAAGTTAATTTCTAGAGGTTGTCTCTATCATTTGGTCTAGGTTATAGATTCTAACTTGCAGGTTTCTTCTTTGCATTCTATTCCTGTGCTAAATGAATTTCCTGAGGTTTTCCATGATGACCTTCCTGGTGTCCCCCCCGATAGGGAAATTGAGTTTGGGATTGATCTTCTTTTGGACGCTCATCCTATTTCTATTCCCTTGTATAGAATGGCTCCAACTGAGTTAAAGAAACTCAAGAAATATCTGAAAGATCTCTTACACAAGGTTTTCATCCATCCTAGTATGTCCCCGTGAGGTGCACTGGTATTTCTCGTACATAAGAAGAACGGTTCCTTTTAGATGTATATTGATTATCGACAGTTGAATAAGGTGACGATAAAGAATAAGTACCCCCTTCACAGAATCAATGATCTATTTGATCAGCTTTAGGGTTCCAAATTCTTCTATAAGATCAATCTTCGATCAGGTATCATCAGTTAAAGATTAGGGAGGTAAATATCCCTAAGACAGCTTTCCATACCCGATACAGGCATTTTGAGTTCTAGGTGATGTCATTTGGCTTTACCAATGACCCTGCGGTATTCATGGATTTAATGAATAGGTTCTTCCATCAGTTTGTAGATCTATTTATGATTGTCTTCATTGATGATATCTTTAGTGTACTCTAAGAGTAAAGAGGATCATGTTGATCACCTTCGTCTTGTGTTGTAGACCTTGAAAGATCAGTAGTTGTATGCTAAGTTCTCTAAGTGTGAGTTCTGGTTGAATGTTATAACTTATCTAGGTCATGTTGTGTATAGTGAGAGGATTATGGTGGATCTTCAAAAGGTTGTTATGGTTAAGAAGTGTCCTAGACCCACGACTCCAAATGATACTCAGAGCTTATTGGGTTTAGCTGGTTATTACAAGAGGTTTATGGAGAGTTTTTTTTCTATTGCTACTACACTAACCAAGTTGACTCAGAAGAAGGTAAAGTTCTTGTGGTCTGATGTTTGCGAGGGTAGCTTTGAGAAGTTAAAGGATAAGTTGACTTCAGCTCCGGTCTTGACTCTACCTAAGGGTACCAAGGGTTTTGTCGTCTATTGTGATGCGTCTTGGGTTGGTTTGTTTTTGTGTTGATGGAACAAGGTGGTTGCGTACATCTCTAAATAGTTAAAGGTTCACGAGAAGAACTATCTAACTCATGACTTAGAGTTATTAGTCATGGTATTCGCTTTGAAAATTTGGCATCACTATCTATATTGGGTCCATATTGATATATCTTTTCTGATCATAAGAGCTTGCAATATGTGTTCACTCATAAAAAGCTTAATCTCAGGCAAAGAAGATGACTTGAGTTACTGAAGGACTATGATATGAGTCTTCACTACCACCTAGGTAAAGCTAATGTAGTTGCTAATGCTCTTAGCAGGTTGTCGATAGGTATCTTGTCATATGTGGATAAAGATAAGTGGGAATAGGTGAAGAATATTCACCATTTGGCTAACCTTGGAGTTCATCTCTTGGGCTCTGGGGATAGTGGTGTATTTGTTCAACAGGTGGCCCAATCGTCTCTTGGGTCAAAAATAAAGGAGAAGCAGGTATTAGATCTTCTCTTGATGAAAATCATTGATGATGTGGGTAAGAATAAGGTGATGGTCTTTGAGATCAGTGGTGATGGTATCTTGAGGTACCAAAGGAGGTTGTGTGTTCCCGATGCAGACAGGTTGCGAGGAAGAATTTTGGCTAAGGCCCATGAATCATGGTATACGGTTCATCCCGATTCGATAAAGATGTATCATGATCTCAAGAATATATATTAGTGGAATGACATGAAATGAGATGTAGCCAAATTTGTGGCTAAGTGTATATTGTGTCAGCAAGTAAAGGTGGAGCACATGAGGCCCGATGGACTACTTCAAGAGATTAAATTATCGGTGTGAAAATGGGAGGTAATTAAAATAGATTTTATATTGGCCTTCCACAGTTGCGAAATCAGTGTGACTTCATTTGGGTCACGTGGATAGAATGACTAAGTCGGCTTACTTATTTCCAGTGAGGACAAATTATTCTGTCGAGGATTATGCGAAATTATTCCGTCAAGAGATTGTGAAGTTGCAAGATGCGCCTATCTTGATTATTTCAAGTCATGGTACTCAGTTTTTATCGCATTTATGACACTTTTTACAACATGGTTTGGGGACTAAAGTGAGTCTTAGTATGTCTTTTCACCCACAGTTGGATGGACAAGATGAAAGGACTATTCAGACTCTGAAAGATATGTTGTGATCCGGTATGATTGATTCGGTAGTAGTTGGTTTGACCATTTGCCTTGATTTGAATTTGACTATAACAACAATTATCATTCTAGCATTGGTATGGGCCCATTTGAGGCATTGTATGGTTGGAGGTGTAGATCTCCTATTAGGTGGTCCAAGGTTGGTGAAGTGGAAATGTTTGGCTTGGATTTGGTTCACCAAGCTATAGAGAAGGTGAAGGTGATTCATGATAGGATTAAGACCTCCCAAAGTCGCCAAAATTCCTATACAAATGTAAGGTAAAGGGACTTGGAATTTAAGGTTGGAGATTTGGTGTTTCTGAAAGTATCTCCCATAAAGGGAGTGATATGATTTGGGAAAAAGTAAAAGCTCAGTCCCCGGTATGTTGGCTCGTATTTGGTTTTGAGAAGAGTTGGTAGTATTACGTATAAATTATAATTGTCTTCTACCATGAGTTCTGTTCATCCGATATTCCATGTGTCCATGCTGCGAAAATGAGTGGGTGATCCTTCGTTGGTTGTTCCCATGGAAAACATTGGTATTTTGGACTCTTTATCTTATAAGGAGATCTCGGTAAGGATCTTGGATCAATAAGTTCATTGGTTATGAACAAAAGACGTGGCTTTGGTAAAATTTCTATGGCAGAACCAAAAGTTTGAGAAAGCCACTTGGGAAGATGAAGAGGACTTGAAATCCAAGTATTCATTCCTATTTTCTGTTCCAAAAAATTATGCTTAAGGTATGTGTTGTTCTTAACATCTTTGTTTTCTGTCTTTGTTAAAGGTAAATTGTGAATTCCTTGGTTTTTGTTTACTATATTAAAGGTAAAAGCAGAGACGTTCGGGGTTTAATAGTACTTGTATTGCCTTGTCCAATCATTTGAGGACGAAAGATCATAAGGGGGGAGACTGAAACACCCCAAACTTTGGCCATTGCAAATTTCTTCAGTTTTGAACATTTTACGACTCATGACATAAGTTGTATGGTGTGGTGATGGGTTTAGGGAAACTAGTCATGTGTTGGTTAGTGTGATTGTGGCCAAGTTCTGTCCTGGCTATGAGAGACTCCATACAAGTTGTATGGTAATGTGACGAGAGGATAGGGTCCAATCGTATGTTGTCCAGTGTCTAGCCCTTGATGTTCTGCCTTGGATATGACTTAATCTTACCAGTCGTATCGTCTAGATACGAGTTGGGCAAGGGAGTCATAAGTTGGACAGAATGTAGTGTCCAACCTTTTATTCTGGTAACGACTAGATGGTACCAATCGTATGATGTAGTAACGAGCTGTACGGTTAATTCGTACACACCTGTGGGTTTCGATAACTTTTAAGTTGAGGGTATTTTGGGCATTTCCCACCCCAAGCCCTTAATAGCCCACGTCTTATAACACAAATTGGGCATTCATTCTACACTTAGCAAGACTAAAACACTCTTTAAACTCTCGCAAAAACCTTTCAAGAAGATTAGGCTAGGGTTTCTTCAAGGTGGTCGGTCATCTAGAGGATTAAAGATCAAATTCTCTTCGTGAATCTTCATAATTCAGGCATGTGACTCTTCCTTCATTGTTAGTTCACTGAAAGCATATGTTTAAAGCTTTGTTTATAAATTATTCTTGTTAGTTTTGAAAACCAAGGTTGAGGTTTTGGTTGCATATTATTGAACATTGGCTTCACATGATTTAAATTATGTTTGCGCATGTTTTAATAATGGTTTTGCACATGTGGGTGCTTGGGAATTTTGATTTAGACTAAGGGGTCATGGTTAACCCTAACTTGATGGTTTTTGGCTTAAATAATGGTTTGATAATGGTATGCCCTTAACCTGTTTGTTAAATTGTCAAAGATAATAATTTTTTCACATGTTGAATTGTGTTTTGAACTAAGGCATTAGCCTAAAGAATGTAATGATTGATAAATGTTTTCATGAAGTCCTTATTGGCCATGAATTGATTTCAATTATAACCTTGGTGGTTTAATTGGCTAAATAGGTTTGAGACCCTAAATGTTGAATTAAATTGATATCTTTGTTTAGACAATGGGTTCAAGTTCCAAAGTTGATTAATAATGGTTATGGCATGTCGTACGCTTACAAGTAGGGTTGGTATGACGATACCAATGGGATCCTTTGGTAAGATTGGATTAGTGATTGTGTATATGTGTAATGAATGTTTTAATGGGGCTTTAAAGTGGGGTGTGTAGCCGGCCCATGAAAATGAAGTTTGAAGGACTAACACTGGAAACCGCACTACCCGGTGCGGGTGTCTATATGATCGGGAGGTTCGAGTCCCTCGAATGGATATATGAATGGGAGGTTTGAGTCCCCTATATTGTATTCATTGGTGCTTAAGTCATCTTGATTATGCCGGGAGGTTTGAGTCCCCGATAAAGGTATATGTGGATATGGATATTCTCTGATTCATGTGGCTACACGCACTAGGGCCCTTCCAGCTATGGGAGATTGGGCCCATATAGCTCAATGGTGCCTTGTTATATGACGGTTATGCTACATTACCCAGGTTAAAGTTTTTAAATTCATGCTAAGCCTTGTTTCCAATCCCGACATGTTATATATGTGTGTGTGTATGTGACTGCATATGGTTATTTGATTTGATTTTTAATGATAACTTATTTTATTCCTCTATCCCTGAGTTACATGCTAGCGCTCCAACCGCTAACCGTCTGCAGATGTTGTATCCCTATGCGATGCAGGCACCAAAACGTCTTCTAATTTTCCTGCGCAGTGATTATGTGTTCGAGTTGGTTCGTGAGTTGACATTGAAACGGTGAGCTTCCATACTTCTGAAGGTTTTATTTCATGGTCTTTATTACTTTTGTATTAGACATTGTTTCAGACTTTGTTTTTGGTTGCTCTCAGGGGCATGTCCTAACATTTTATTGATTTCAATTTCATAGAGTCTTTGTTGGATTACTGTGGACGTGGGTGTGTTATTTTAGAGGATTGGTTCGGTGGCGGATGGTTTTCCGGTTACCGGTGATTGCTTTAGAAATTTCATGAATTAATAATAGTCTTGATTTACACTATCTTATTATATGTTTGAAACTTATCCGACACTTGAGGTTGTTGTGCTGACTAGGTTAGGTAAAGGGGTGATCTCCGGTCTACGTGGGACTTGAGACACCGTCACGGTTAAGCCCTGGTTCGGATCGTGACAGGATGCTCGACACAACTTTAGACTACTCCTCTTTGCTCTTGTTGGCGACATTCTTCTTCTTGTTATAAACTTTCTTGCCAACAATATTCTGGTGATGTTGGATAGGGTTTTAGCGACATTGAATTACTCTGTCATTTTTTCATTCCCTTAGTTATAACCTTGGTCATACCACTTTGTCACGTCTTTAGTCTTCAACTAAGCACACATAAGGCACTTGATAATTTGTTAATATTCTTGCACCCCTTGCTCACAATCTTGCTATGCTAAGTCAGTGTAAGACATTAGAATTTGCAAAAAGAATAGTAGAAAGAACATAAGAGAATTGAGATGAAGATTTGTATTAGAGAGAACTTGAATATTTGTTTGATGCCTTTACAAATGAAAGCCTCTCTATTTTTATTACTTATCTAGGGGATAAAGTGTAAATAGTAGTAATTGTTACAGATGTCCCTACATATTAACACTTAGGTTCCTTCTCTAGTACTCTCAACAAGCCTAGAATATTCTAAGGTTTTTGAGAGAAGTCTTTCTAGATATTTCACAGAAAAATAGAGTCTTTCTAAAAGATTCTCCATGACTCTAGAATCTTTCCACAAATGCTAGTATATTTCCTAAGGAAGCTTCTGCGTGACAAAAAGTGTGTCAAGTGGCTTTTATGAGGCATTATGACATGGCAGGTCATCACACTTGCATTAAATTAAGGAAAATTTTAGAAGATAATTCAAAATTTTATAGTGTCTAATCAAAATACATTAAAATCATGAATTTCTACATAAATTTTAATTTCATAAATTGATGAAATTTTAGCTCAAATAAAGTGAGATACTTTCGAAGAAGGAAAAGATTTCATTATGAGTAAAGAAAATAGTACTCTAGAATGTGAAAGATTTATTATTGTCACGTATTGGAAAGTGTAATGATTCGGAGCTAATATTATAAAATAAATATTGTAGTGAGTAAAATTAATATATTTTTCTGTTTATTGTTCAAACAACTTACCTGAAAATGAAAACTTATATGTGCTAAGTCCAAAGTGTCTTACTAATAGTTATCATTCCGTTTAATTTGATGACATTTATTAGGCAAGGATAAAAATAACACACATTACTTAATTGAAGGTTGAAAATGCTTATCATCACGAAAACAGAAATTGGAATAATAAAATGACTCAAAGACTAAAAGCATCATTTTCCCTTTTTCTTACTTTATAAGTCTTCTTTCTTTCCCTTGTTAGCAATCCCCTATGGTTTCATACATGACAACTTCAAAATTGGTCTAGTTAAGCAATAATGGGATCAGGGAATGTGAACTTAGACAATACGTGGTTCTTTGATTTTAATTTTTTTTATATAGATATATTTAAAATCTAAATATTAGAAAAAAGTTGAAACATTTTTTGTATGGTTATTTTCTTAAGGGAAAAGGGTCAAATATGCCCCTGAACTTTGCGAAAAAGTTTAAATATATCCTCTGTTACAAGTTTAGTCCATTGATGCCCATGTTGTTAAAATTTAGAAGCATATATACCCCTTTGACTGTTAAAATGATGCGCTGGAAATTTACAAACCCCCTCCCCTTTTTTATTAATTTTAATTGTCACGTAAGCAAATTAATTGCCACATCAGAAAATATAAATCCACTCAACTCTTTTATATCTTGAACTCGACCCGACCTAAGATCCATTATTCATTCTTTAACTCTTTATTCATTCTCTCATTTTCAATTTGTTTATCTTCATTCGGCGGTCTAAAAGCTAAATCAGCTAAACCCAACAGTAGAAGATTTTTAAACAAAAATATAATAGTAAAATGATATCCCTTTCTCTTTCTCTTTCTTTGTCTTTTTTTACATACTATATTGCTTCTTATAGTAAACTATTATGTATTTTGAGATCTCATCACACCGTCATTTATCAGCAAAAATTACTACAATAAATTTCCACTTTTCTTAGATATAACCCTATCAGGTAATTTATTAATTTGAATTCTGAAATCATATTTGAGCAAATTTGATATTTCTAATAATTTTCTTAGATGGACTTAGGGTGGATGGATTGAGCGGGTGGGTGGGAGAGGGGTAGGGGTGTGATAAGTCGCCATCTGACAACTTTCTAGTACCTTTTAAGCCTAAATTATCATGATTTTTCATTGATTTTCGTTGATTTGATATTTATCTCATACTTAATGTTATTTGTGTAGGAAAAGTTGAAAAGGGAAGATGAGCAAATCTTTCAAGTCAAAAGGAGGTCAAATGTGAAAGTAAAGGGTCATCTGCTTTGCATCCACTTTTCACCTGCTCTCAATCTGCTTAAGCAGATCAAGAGCAATGTGACATTTTTGTAACATT
>NC_061112.1:3236780-3259977 GCF_002878395.1 Capsicum annuum
GGAACCAAGGCAATAGTAGATAATTAATGGCATAGTTGGCTAATTTTTGCTATCTTATAAATAAGGGCGATTATGAGGTTAACTATACCTTAAGTACCATCTTAGAAATAGGGGTTTCTAATTAACGTTTTGGGTGGTTTTAATTGCCACACTCTTTAGGTACTCGAAAGGGTCAATGAGTGAGATATTTGAGGTTTTGTTGAAAAACTCGCCTCAAAGACTTTAAACCTAGCCTATGACATCATCATCTATTAGAATTTGCACTAAATCATCATGTTCTTATGCATAGGTTGACCCTAGGAAAACATAACCCCAAGATTCGTTCCTAATTGATTACACTCTAATTATTCTTAGTCTCAAATTAGTCCTTTAGAAGCCCAAGAATTACCTTCATGTTTGAAAACATCAAAAACCCTCAAACCATTCTGTACTATAGGTTTAACATCAAAAACCCTCAAACCATTCTGTACTATAGGTTTAAATTTAGCTAGTAACTCCTATTCCGAACCTCCTCAATCGCCACTCACATTGTCCTTGTGGATTCGACCCCGACTCTTGTTGGGTAAATATATTAACAACGACGCCTTGCACTCAAATTGACGTGTAAGTTGAGCGTTATCAGGGTGTGGGTTCATAAATTCTTTATATCCACCTTAAGAAATTTTTATTGATTTTGATTTTTATATATTGTTTTCTTGTTTTACATATAGTCAATTGATTTAAGGGGAGGGATGAAGAAGAAGAGTCGGAGGAGGAGACTAGGAGGAATGGTTTGTTATGTAGTTACACTTGCTTCTATAGTTTTAGGGCGACAAATGAAGATAAACAAATTGAAAATGAAAAACTGAATGAAGAGTTAAAAGAATGGATAATGGATCTTAGGTCGGGTCGAGTTCAAGATGTAGAATAGTTGGGTGAATTTATATTTTGTAACGTGGCAATTATTTTGCTTATGTTTCATTTAAAGTTTGAAATAAATAAATAAAGGGGAAAGAGGGTTCGTAAATTTTCACCACATCATTTAACGGTCAAAGGGTATATATACTCCTAAACTTTATCAGATGAGGCATGGAAGAAAGAAATTCAAATGCCGAAAAAGCAAGTAACAAAGTGGGCGCGTGGATTTTAAGGAGGAAATCTTAAAACGAGGAAAGAAAAGCATAGGCTTGTTTGGGGGGGGGGGGGGGGGGAGGTTAACAGGGGCATCAATGGACTAAACTAGGAAAGAAAAGCATGGGCTTGTTTGGGGGTGGGGGGTGGGAGGTTAAAGGGGCATCAATGGACTAAACTTGTAACGAGGTATATATATTTGAACCTTTTTTCAAAGTTCTGGGCATATTTGGCCGTTTTTCCGTTTTCTTAAAATTGATGGCAAGTCAAAACTTAGTCAAAACTAAGACCCAACTTGAAATGGAGGTTGAGAGTAGCGCCGTGAAGTGGTTGGGCGTGATTCCATGACCTTTCTCAGCGCGAACGCTCTTGGTTGGCTGATTGAATCGGCCGTATCAACTCAATCCCTTGTTATTGGTCGAGCTGTTCATGGTCACATCATCAGAACTATTGAACCTCCTTTCCCACCTTTCCTCTCCAACCATCTCATCAACCTCTACTCCAAACTCGACGCTCTCAACTCAGCTCAACTCCTTCTTTCACTCACCCCTACTACTTCTCGTTCCGTCGTGACATGGACGGCCCTCATTGCTGGCTCCGTCCAAAATGGCCATTTTACCTCTGCCCTTTCGCATTTCTCTCACATGCGCCGCCAGTCTGTTCGACCCAATGACTTCACCTTCCCTTGCCTTTTCAAAGCCTCAGCCTTCTTGCATTCCCCCGTCATGGGCCAGCAGCTTCACGCACTCGCAACTAAAACTAGCTTGATTAAGGATGTGTTTGTTGGGTGTAGCACATTCGACATGTACTGCAAAACGGGTCTACGGGAATATGCGCACAAGATGTTTGACGAGATGCCCCACAGGAATATCGCTACCTGGAACGCCTGTATTTCTAATTCCGTGCTTGACGGGAGGCCTTGCCATGCCGCTTTAAAATTTGTTGAGCTCTTACGGGTGGGTGAAGAACCACCTAATTCCATCACTTTTTGTGTGTTTTTGAATGCTTGTTCGGATGCTTTGTATTTGAAACTTGGCCGCCAGTTGCATGGTTATGTGATTCGACTTGGGTTTGGATCAGATGTCTCTGTTCTAAATGGATTGATTGATTTTTATGGCAAATGTCATGAGGTGGGGTATTCAGAAATGGTTTTCAATGAGATAAATGTGCGTAATGGTGTATCATGGTGCACCATGTTGGCAGTGTATGAACAGAATGATATGTGGGAGAAGGCTTTTATGGTGTTTCTTAAGGCAAGGAAGGAAGATATTAAACCAACTGAATTCATGGTTTCAAGTGTGCTTAGTGCTTGTGCAGGAATGGCGGTGCTTGAGCTGGGGAGGTCTATTCATGGTCTTGCAGTAAAGGCTTGTATCGAGAGTAATGTTTTTGTTGGCAGTGCACTTGTTGACATGTATGGAAAATGTGGTAGCATAGAATATTGTGAAACGGCTTTTTATGAAATGCCTGAAAGGAATTTAATAACGTGGAATGCAGTAATGGGTGGTTATGCTCATCAAGGGTGCGCGGATATGGCATTGAATTTGTTTGAGGAGATGACAAGTGAAAGGCATGATGTGATGCCTAATTATGTGACGTTTGTTTGTGTATTGACAGCTTGTAGTAGGGCCGGGGCTATTATTATAGGCATGGATATCTTTGAATCTATGCGGAAGAAGTATGGGATTGAACCAGGGCCAGAGCATTATGCATGTGTTGTGGACATGCTTGGAAGGGCTGGTTTGGTGGAGCATGCGTATGACTTTATCTACAAAATGCCTGTTCCACCTACAGTTTCAGTTTGGGGAGCGCTTTTAGGGGCTTGTAGAGTTTATGGAAAACCTGAACTAGGGAAGGTTGCAGCTAGCAATTTGTTTCGACTTGATCCAAAGGACTCTGGAAACCATGTCATTCTTTCTAATATGTTTGCAGCTGCTGGAAGGTGACCTTAAGCTCTTTGTTGTCACTATGATAATCCTTGAATATCTTATTGCATGCTTAAAGTTCACCATAGGGCAGTCAATGCTCTTTCTTTTTGACTAAGTTAATATGTGTATAGATGCCGACTTTGTAATTTCTTCCTTTATTGTTGTTCACTAATTCTGTTTTCGACCAGTCACTTTTAGTGCTTAATCTATCTTAGACATTCTTGTCATCTTGTCACACCGTCCAACTATACTTCTTATTGTGAAGCTATCCCAGGAGAGCAGAGGGCCTGTTAATCTATGCTCATTTTGTTGTTGATGCTTTCTAAGTATACGTATTTAAACAATATAAGTACTGCTACATTTAACTGTAGATACATACAGAAACATTGCATGAAATTTTAAATTCTGAAGGTTTTCTTTAACTCCTTGAAGGACCAAACGTGAAGTTCTTTTCTTTGTGTTTCTACATCTGGATTCAGAAAATGTTTCTCCCTCTAACGTCATTTCTATGCCACTCTTTCTATTTTGGGACGTCCAAAATATTTGACACATTTCCAGTAATTTTTGTTTTCTATTAACTTTGACTTGGAAGGAGGGTGTAGGGGATCATGCTTGTTCCTTTGGATAAATGGGCTCTTATATCTGTAGAATGCAAGTTGAGTAGTTGTCAAAGGTCATTGGTATATCTGTTCTTTTCCAATACCTATTTATCATAAGAGGTAACTGCAGGTGGGATGAGGCTAATCTCGTCAGAAAGGAAATGAAGGATGTTGGCATCAAGAAAGGGGCCGGATTCAGTTGGATATCTGCAAAGAATTCTATCCATATTTTCCAAGCAAAGGATACAACTCATGAGAGATACCCAGAGATTCAAGCAATGCTGGCCAAGTTAAAGAGAGATATGAAAGCAGCAGGTTATACTGCTGACACGAATTTTGCGCTATACGACTTAGAGGAGGAAGAAAAAGAATCAGAAGTTTGGTACCACAGTGAGAAGATTGCGCTTGCATTTGGTCTCATTACGATCCCTTCTGGAGTCCCAATAAGGATAACCAAAAACCTGAGGGTTTGTGTGGATTGCCATAGTGCAATAAAGTTCATCTCGGGCATTACTGGTAGAGAAATTATTGTAAGAGATAACAACCGCTTTCATTCTTTCAAGGACTACCAGTGTTCATGTAGAGATTATTGGTGAATCTAGTTTAAGTATTCCAGAGAATTCCAGATGCTTCCATGCCATTCTGCCATTGAACCAGGCTCTAGTTTACCCTCATTATGTACTGCAGTGATAGGAGTGATGTTGAGGTTGAAGATCTGAACTAGAAGATACCACCTCCATAAGTTTTGTCATTTCCAAGGCTGAGCTGGAATTGAATACAAGGTTCACCATACCCTGGTAGAGGCACACTTAAGAGCTTTACAAATCTGAAAAGCTTTTTTTAGCCTCCCTAGGAGCTCCCAACATTTCTGCTCCCTTGGTGATCCGAACCCACAACCTTAAGGTTGGAGGTGGAGGGTGCTTACCACCTGTACAACCCCCTCTTGTCTCAGATCTGAAACTCAAACTACGTTTACACTGGCACCACAGAAGACGCAACTCTGCCCAACACGTTTCTGAGCACTGCAAGCATGAAAAGAGAATTCTTTTGGTTCTATAGCATGTCATGTTATTTTATCTTCACATTGATGGCAAAACACTTGAATGTGGGAAGAAACTCCTGGTGCAGCTAGAGTACCATATGCAAGTTTCAGGCGATATCAACATAAAACATTCAAGGTACTACTTGCTTGCAGTTGTCGCTGTACTATTGTAGATCCATATTCCCAGTACATATATACTAGTGTACAAACACACAAACAAAAAATTTGATTGATCTACTATATTCACAGATAACAACTATGCCTTGATCCCAAACTAGTTGGGGTTGGCTATATTAACCATCATTGTTCACGTCACTCCATTTAAGTAGGAGCATTTGGTCTAGTGGTATGATATATTCAGTGACAGTTTTAGAAAAACTACTCTATTAAGCATGTTAATGGTTCTTAAATCTATATATTTAAGTTTTAAAGTTCTTATATAGATATCATGTTATTTGTTACTGATGGGTTACTGTTCTTCAAAAATATTTTGACCACAAAGATACCCTGGTAAACTTTTTGGGTTAGTAACATATTGGTACCTAATTCAAGTTATTGTTGATTGAGAGACATCACAGGTAGGTGTGTAAATTTCGTAGTCATGACCTCGACACATCTCCTGTGCTACCAATTCAACCACATTCTTTGAACCCCTTGTACTCAATTGAATATTAAGGAGTTAAAGAAATATGTAGAGAGTAAGAAGTCTTTTGTAGCTTATAGGATGAAAGAGATTAAACGTGCCAACGTAATGGGAATAATCAATAATGTAGTGTTGGTGAAATTACAATAATATTACAATTGAAAAAAAATTACAAGTGAAGAAAAGTTTATCTTCTTCTTCGGCTGAGGCGCGGATATCTCGCTCTCTTTAAGGAGATTCAAGTTCACTGCAGCAAATTATTTTACCGGTCCACCAGTATTCTTCTTTACTTGGCCCCTCCAGATACAACAAACTTCTCACAAAGAACATCTCAACAACTCTAGACAAGCGTTAGTTCAAAGCTCCACAAAAGAACACCTCCTTCAACTAATAAACTCTCTTTTTACTAACTTTTATGCACTCTATATTGTCTTATGTGTTGAAAAATAATGCAAGACTACCTCTATTTATAGGAGCGGAAGTCTTCCATGCAATGAATTGCATAAGAATGAATGAGGATAGTAAAGAAAGAATATCAAATACCTTTAAGTTACAAGAGTTACAAAGATTACAAATCATAAAGTTATATAAAATGGATGAATAAAAAGGTGGAATAAAGTGAATAAAGATAGTGGTAAAAAGAGTCGCAAAGCAAAATGCCTTATTGCATTACTCATTTTCCACTAACGTAAAGAGCAACCAAAATGTAATATACTCACTAAATTCCAAGATGTAAATTGGCATATAATGCCATTAAACAATAACTGTAGTAGTAACAACCATTGGAACATGCATTCCTTTGCCTTTCAAGGCATTAACTCTAAGGAGTAATAAGCCACTTACGGCACCAAAAAAAGTAACTAAGGAGTAATAAGCCACTTACTGCACCAAAAAAAGTAACTTAAGAAATAGTAAAAGGCAATGATGCTCAAAGATAAATGAGCAGCCAAACGTGGAGCATATTAACATTATGAATATTAATATTAAAATGCTTAATCCATCAATCCCCCAATCAATTTAATATTAGTAAGAGAGTCTACTAGTTGAAGGAAGGCTACCATGCATAATGAAGGTGTGCTCTGCATTAAACCTCCACTCAGTAAAACAACATTTTTTATTCCAGTCGTAGTGGTCTCAGACTTGAACTATGACTGTTTGGGGGAAATAAAAAGTTACTGCTTACACATAATAGTCAAGGTATTGACATGAGCTTTATCGTCAGCACATTGCGGCCTTGTGCTATCCCGGTTTCATGAGTATCTTTGAGAACGAGCCTAATTCTCATAGAAAGCGGCCTACCTCCACACCCACATAGGTGAAATACGTCGAGAGTGCTCCTGTAATTTTAGCACTCCACTCATACGAGCTACAAATTTTTATTAAGAGTTTTTTAAACTCAACTTTACAATCATTATAGGTAAATGCACTCACACCATAGGGAGGGATAAAAAAAATAGTGCATTTTTTCACAACAAGCGTTTTTCCCATTGAACCTGGTTATAGGATCTCTAATCCCAGGTAGGGTTTCCTCACATATGACTTAGATTCAATAGGCTTCAATCCTATCCCCCTCGATGTGCTCTGGACCTTCTCTCTTGCTAAGGTCTTAGTGAATGGATCTGCAAGACTATCAAAAGATTTGACATAATTAACGTTAATGGTACCATTTGTCAAATATGATCTCACATTACTGTGTTTTCTCCTTATAGGTCTGTATTTATCATTGTAATAACGATTTTGAACTCTACCAATTGCAACGATGCTATCACAATGAATTAAAATAGGAGGAATTTGTTTTTCAAAATAAAGCATTTGAAATAACAAATCTCTCAACCAATTTGCTTCCTCACTAGCTGAAGCTAAAGCAATTAGTTCAGCCTCCATGGTAGAGTTAGCAATAATAGTTTGCTTTTTAGATTTCCAACAAATATCACCACCACCCAAGGTAAAAATATTACCAGTAGTAGATAAGGAATCACCTGATAAAGTGTTCTCATCTGCATCACAAAAGCCTTCAAGTACATCAGGATATTTTTTATAAAACAAACCACAATTTTTTATTCCAACTGAATATCTCATTACTCTTTTTATAGCATACTAATGTTCATTACCTGGCTTGCGAGTAAACCTACTAAGTACTCCTACTGCATATGCAATATCAGGCCTAGTGCAATCAGTCACATATCTCAAACTTCCAATTATGCTAGCATATTCCTTTTGTTTTATTACATCATTTTCATTTTCACCAGGAAACAAGTGAACACTAGAATCAGAAGGAGTTACAACATGCTTGCAATTAACAAAATTATATTTTTTCAAAATTTTCTCAACATAATGACTGGTCAAGGAAAATTCTATCACATATTCTAGTAATTTTATTTCTAGAATAAGTCTCACCAAGATCTTTCATATCAAAATGGTTTCTAAGAATGTTTTTAGTTTAACCAATAACATTCATGCTAGAGCCAAAGATAAAAAAATCATCAACATATAGGCAAATAATAACATGCGAATTATTCCAAAACTTATGATATATGCACTTATCACATTCATTTGTTTTAAAGCCATTATCAATCATGGTGGAATCAAACTTTTCATGCCATTGCTTTGATGCCTGTTTTAAGTTATATCATTTTACTAGAGGTTTCTAATCTACCCTTGTGTGATTCCTGTTGAAGCATATACTCGGGGGTGGGTGCAGGGCGGGCGATTTTAAAGCGGACTCCCGATTCATTAGATAGAGAAGATCACCAAGATTTCGTGATCCGCTGCCGAATTTATTCCAATTCAGAATGCTCATTGATTTAGTAAGTTTATACATTTTGCTTTCTTGGCCAGCCTCAACAAAATACTCGAGTTGTTCCATGTAAATCTCCTAATTTAGATCTCCGTTTAAAAAAATAGTTTTTACATCCATTTGATGAATTTGTAAATCAAAAATTGCCGAATAGCAACTAAAAGTCTAATGGATGTAATTCTAGTTACCGGAGAAATAGTATCAAAAAATTCTAGGCTTTCTAGTTGTTTAAAACCTTTAGCCACTATCCTAGCCTTGTATTTATCAACAGATCCATTTGGTTTAAAATTTTTACGTAAGACCCATTTACAGTCAATTGTTTTACAACTCGGTGGTAAATCAACTAGCTTTCAAGTTTTATTTGAAATTAGTGATTTCATTTCATCATTTACATCCTCTTTCCAGAAAAGAGCATCATGTGAAGACAAAACTTCTTTTAAAGTGATAGGGTCATTTCCAATGTTAAAAATATAATATTCAGGACCAAAATCTTTTTCTACTCTAGCTCATTTCTTAACTCAAAATCATCATTTTCTTTATTTTTCAAAGCAGTAGAAGAACTATGTAGTGACAAAATATTTTCTTTAGTCCTTTGACCCCTACTATTTTTAGAATCAAAAGAGAATTATTTTCATGAAAAATAGCTTCACCTGATTCTATTATAATACTATCTTCAAGACTAAAAGATCTATAGGTTGTACTATTTAAAGCATAACCAAGAAAAGCACAAGTACTAACTTTTTTACCTAACTTAGAGATTTTAGGATTCATTAACCTTATATAGGGTAAGCAACCCCAAACGCTTAGATATCCCAAATTTGGCTTATAACTTTTCCACAACTCAAAAGATGTTAGTTTGGTCTTTTTATGAGGCACACGATAAGCACATAATAAGCAGTCAAAAGAGTTTCATCCTAAAAATTTAAAGGTGCACTAAACTTAATTAACATGACATTAATCAACTCAACCAAAGTTCTATTCTTCATTTCTGCTACATCGTTAGATGCAGGAGAATAAGGAGTAGTTTCATGAATTATACCTAATGATCTAACAAAAGAATTGAACTTATATGATTCATATTCACGGCCTCTATCACTTATTATTCTTTTTATTTTTCTATTAAACTGGTTTTTAACTTCATGGAGAAAAGTTTAAAATTCTCAAATGCATCAAGTCTAAAATTCTCAAATGCATCACTTTTATTTTTCATTAAGTAAACTTAGAAAAATCATCAATGAAAGTAATAAAATATCTATTTCCTCCAGGAGTTAAAATTCCACCAAGTTCACAAATATCAATATAAACTAATTCTAATAAATCAGTTTTTCTTTCACAAATATCAATATAAACTAATTCTAATAAATCAGTTTTTCTTTCAACTTGAAAATGAGGCCTTTTTATGATTTTGGCTTTACTACAAGCCTCACATTTTTCGAAATTTCTTTTGATCACTAGAATTAATCCTAAACTATTCATGATTCCCATATAACGATTATTTATATGACACAAACGAGCATGTAAAAATTAGTAGAAAGCATATAAACAGAAGTAGATGTTCTATTCATTTCAACACTCAACTTGAACATACAATCACATGCATACCCCTTTTCCACAAAAATATTATTTTTCACAATAATATATTGGTCAGATTCTATAATCTGTTTGAAACCTATTTTATTTAGACATCAAATTTTGTCTCATGGAAAGAGTATAAAGTACATTTTTTAAAATTAGTACTCTTTCAAAAGTAAACCTCAACTCGACATCTCCCATTCCAAGCACTTGAGTTGTGTGAGAATCTCCAAGCATGATGGTTTTGGGCTCCTCAAAATTATTATATTTTTTAAACCAGTCGTTTTCATCAACATTCATCAACAGTTTGCACCAGAGTCAGCCCACCATCCATCAACATTCTCCACCATGTTTATGTCTGTTATCATCGCCATAAATGGTTCTTTGGTAACGTTTGTCTGAGGTTTAGGCCCACATTTTTTAAATTTGCAAAATCAAGCAATATGTCCACTACAAAGCACGATCCCTTTTCTTGAACATGTTGATTTTTTACTTGGTCATTTCACCATTATTGTCCTTGGGATGTCTACCATCATTTTTCTTGAATTTTTCATTCTTTGGCTTCAAAGTAGTATTTTTGTTAGTTTCAGAGGCAGCATTGTTTGAAGTAGTTAAATTTACCTTCGATGTGATGTTCTCTTCTGTTTGCAAAAGTGCATCTTGACCCCTTGCTTCTTCTTCCATGCGGATTCTCATTATTAAAGTCTCAAGAGAAGTTTTCTTTTGCTTATGGCGCATAGTTTTTTGAAATTCCTTCCAAGAAGGAGGAAGTTTATCTATTATGCCACAAACAATAAGGTTATCTCAAATTTTGACTTCCTCAGACCTCAGCTCTCCAATAATCATTATGAACTCCTTAGCTTGGTCTACCACTGATTTGTTGTCCACCATTTGGAAGCGAAAAAATCTGCTAGCGGCATACTTTTTTGCTCCAGCCTCCTCAGTGTCATACTTACTCTGCAATGCCTTCCAAATTTTCTTTGCATTAGAGTAAGTTCTATCATAATAATTATAAAAGTTATCAGATAGACAATTAAGTAAAAAATTCCGACACTTGTAAGAGTCACCATCATATTTTTCAACTTTCTCTTGAAGAGTAAAGTTCTTCATCGGTCATGGAAGAGTTATCTACTTTGTTTGGATTCTTCTCGGTTAACACATAAAAAATATTGAGAAGACTTAAGTAGTAAAACACTTTACCCTTCCACCTCTTGAAATGAGTACCATTGAACTAGAATGACTTGTTGAGATCTCCCATCTTGACTTCCGTGTATTTTTTAGTTGTTGCTATAGAATCTCCTTAAAATTGTTGGTGAGATTACAATAATATTACACTGAAAAAAAATTACAAGTGAAGAAATGTAAAAGTTATCTTCTTCGGCTGAGGCGCGAATATCTCGCTCTCTTTAAGGAGATTTAAGCCCACTAGCAAATTGTTTTACCGGTGCACCAGTAATATTCTCGTCTTGTCTTCTTCAGGATACAACAGCCTTCTCATAAAAAACAACTCAACAACTCTAGACAAAAGTTAAGTTCAAAGCTCCACAAAAGAACACCTCCCTTCAACTAATAAACTCTCTTTTTTACTAATTTTTATGCACCCTATATTTTCTTGTGTGTTGAAAAATAATGCAAGACCACCTCTATTCATAGGAGAGGAAGTCTGTCATGCAATGAATAAGAATTAATGGAGATAGTAAAGAAAGAATATTAAATACCTTTAAGTTACAAGAGTTACAAAAGTTACAAATCATAAAGTTATATAAAATGGATGAATAAAGAGGTGGAATAAAGTGAATAGGGATGGTGGTAAAAAGAGGTGCAACGCAAAGTGGCTTGCTGCATTACTCATTTTCCACTAACGTAAAGAGCAACCAAAATGTAACATACTAAATTCCATGGTATTAATTGGCGTATAATGCCATTAAACAATAACTGTAGTAACAACCATTGGAACATGCATTCCTTTGCCTTTTAAGGCATTAACTCTAAGGAGTAATAAGCCACTTACTGCACCAAAAAAAAAAAGTTAACTTAAGAAATAGTAAAAAGCAATGATGCTCAAAGATAAATGAGCAGCCAAACGTGGAGCATATTAACATCATGAATATTAATGTTAAAATGCTTAATCCATCATGTAGAAAGCATGAAATGATCTTTCTTGTTTCATTCATTGTTCTGGTGTACACAGAAAATTGTGTTGTATAGTCAACTGGTAAAAGTATGATAAGTGCTGATGGTTGTCTCGGGCTGAGTCATGCACACCTGTAAATATTTGTGTGTTTTGGCCGTGAATGGTGTTTAGTGAAGAAAACTTGAATCATCAAAGAAAAATGAAGAGAAAAAGAATAATATGTCTACAGTCTACCGATCTCTGCCAACTCAAGTCAAGGTTACAGAGTTCTGATCAAGAAGTCCCTTGCATCATATTTTCATTCAACGATGAATTGGGGATGGTTTTGGTATTTAGAACCTTGGTTATATGTTTTGGAATTTGAGGCACGCATTCACTAGTTTCAAATTTGTTCCTCTGCAATTGCCTATTACTTTATGCAGTTAAGGTCCCACAATTGTGTTGTGCAGAACAGAAAGAAGAGAACACTGAACAGGAAAATCTAGCAATTCTATTTTTTTATGATGGTGGTGTATGCTGCTGAGAATTGCACAGATACCTACCATTTCCCATCACCACAAGTACCGGGTAGCTTTGCCCATCAAGATTTAGGTAGATCAAAAGAAATCTAGCATTCTATTTTCAACAGTACTACAAGTTTATTGAACAACTTTTTTCTCAGGGCCTCATTCTTTTGTTCCGATCTCATAAATTAGTGAGGGAGCACTCTTTTGCTCTAAATTTTAGGTTTTACACTGTTGCGACATTGCAAAATTTTCAGCAGCAAATTGCTAGCTTTCAAGGTTGCGGAGCAGAAGGATATCCAGGTGTAACTATAGCACACTGTTGATTTTTTAAAAGGAAAAATTACATAGAAGTGTACCTAATAAAGTTACATTCCAAAAATATATCTCACTTTTAAGTTCTTACCAAAAATGGTTCAATTGAAATGTTACTTTTCATTCCGTTACCTATTACAACGGTAGCACGAATATTTTGAAGTCATTGTTGAAGCTCAAAGCTTCAAAATTGAAAATTGAACTTGAGTAAATAAGCTTTGTTTTGAGTGAATATGGTTGCAAAAGATCAGTTCTTTATTGAGGAGTTCAAATCTGAAGTTTGGATGCTTTGGTGTAGTTTTGAGGTGTTTTTGTAAAAATTGAAAATTAAATTTTCATAAATAAGCTCTATTTTGAGTGGTATGATTGCAAAAGATTTGTTATGTATGAGGAGCCCAAATCTGAAGTTTTAAATGATATGGTGTCGTTTTGAAGTGTTTTTGAATGAATTTGGTGCTTCGATTCGTGGAAGATGACGAAATTCTTTCTTTTATACATCTATAATCTATAATCTATATATTAAAAGTGTAAAGACCCTTAGAAAAGTGATTTGGACTTTTTATCTTTCATTAAAACACTTTCTTTTAGATAAAATCATTTTTTTACTATTTTTTTTAAATTACAATTATACGTAAATACTAATAATATATATTTTTAGAAAATAAAAAATTACCATTATTAAAAGAGTCCTAATTATAGTACCTTATATTTGACAAATAAATACAATCATAGAAGTAAATATTAATAATTTATATTTTTGAAAAAATTATAAATTACAAGAATGTTTTTAGTATTAAACGATGCAAAGCTAGATATTATTGGGCTGAATAAATCCTCCAGCCATTAAGTTACCAAAAGGAGGTTATCAGAATATGTGATACCATTTTTTTTCTTTTTAATATTCATTTCTGATACTTGAATTCATGTAAGTTATCAAATTTTATATAGGAAAAAGACACTTGGAAATTTGGTTTTTAAAAATTTGACTATAATTTATATTTTTGAAAAAATTATAAATTACAAGTACTGTTTTTTAGTTAAGATAAATCAATTTTCTTTTTCTTTTTTTTTTAATTTTAATAGGGATGTGTGATAGTAGTATAATTTGTTTAGGTATAAAATTCCTTTAGTATTTTTAGTAAAGATAAATTATTTTTCCTTCCTTATCTCTAATATACCATAATTAGAATTCTAAATAAATACATTACTCTACCTTATATTTACACGAAAAGGTGATTATGAAGATTTTTACTTTTGTAAATTCGTCTTTTGATTAAAATACTGTTCCTGGTTAGTTATATCTTCTTTTACTTCTACTATATTTTCTTGTTTTGTTTTCATTCAAGTCGTCCCTTTTGATTAGGTTTAACTGTATTGTTTTAATATCTCTACTAGTATATTGTTTTGTGGTGGTTTACAGGTCGTAAATGGCAATTTACATGTCGTAGATGAATGTTGATCAGTTTTGAGAAATTTTTGTGATGCACCTCGAAGAACGAAATTACTCCAGGAGGTTAACCTCCAGGAAGAAGAAAGTTAAGTTCAGGGTATACCCGAGAAGAATAGCTAAGTTGAAAAAAATAAGAAAGAAGAAGAATTGTATTATGATTTTTCTGAATAGCTGTGAATCATTACACATGAGTATTTATAGTTAATCATTGATTGATAACCGCCTAACTAACTCTTAGACGTTGCTACAGTACTTAACAGAACTAATTTTTGAATCCCAACTGTTTTGTCTCTTCTTATCCTGTTGTACTTGTATCAATACCCCTCCGTGAAGAACATTCTTGTCCTTAAGGATGGAAATCAGGAAACCTAGTGTTTAACTCTGAAATAAACTCCCAAGTTGCTTGAGCTGCATCAAGATCAGTCCATTTGACTAGGACTTGATCTACTGCCTTGTTGCCGTGCTTGACCATCCTCCTATCTAGAACTGACTCAGGCACAGGACAAAAGAGACTAGATAAGTGCCGAACAGGTGGATGGTTGAAGCTCATGGGGACTTCATAACACTTCTTGAGCTGAGAAACATGGAAAGTAGGATGAATAAGAACATCCTTAGGCAACAACAACCTGTACGCAATAGCTTCATCTTAGCCTCCACCATATAAGGTCTATAATACTTGGCTGCAAGCTTATTGAATGGTCTAGTAGCTACTGTAACTTGCCTATAAGGTTGAAATTTTAAGTACACCCAATTACCCACTGAAAATGATCGGTCAGTTCTGTGTTTATCAGCAATGTCTTTCATCCTTTGTTGAGCTCTAGCCATGTGAAATTTCAGCAGCTGAATGGTGGATTCTCTAGCTTGTAGTGACCTGTCAACCATCTCAAAAGCACTCTTACCAACCAAGTAAGGCAAATGGATAGGAGATTTTTGACCATACAATACCTCATAAGGGGTGCACTTGATGGTGGAATGGTAAGTGGTATTGTACCACCACTCAGCCAAGGGTATATATGTAGCCCATTCCTTAGGTTTGTCTGAGCAAAAACATCTCAACTAAGTCTCTAGAGTCCTGTTGAGCACCTCAGTTTGACCATCAGTCTGAGGATGGTAAGCTGTGGATCTCTGCAATTGAACACCTTGAAATGTAAAAAGTTCTTGCCAACAAGATCTTAAGAACACATGATCTCTATCACTTGTCATAGTTATTGGCATACCATGAAGCTTACAAACATGGTTCAAATAACATTGGGCTACTGATTGAGCAGTATAAGGATGGTGCAAGCACAAGAAATGACCATACTTGCTCAATCTATCAACCACAACCAATATGACATCCTTCCCATTTGATTTAGGAAGACCTTCAATGAAATCTAAACAAACATCAGTCCACACACCTTCAGGAATAGGAAGAGGTTACAAATAACCCGGATAAGCTGCTGCATTATACTTGTTTCTTTGGAATATTTCACATTGTTATACAAAAGATCTAACATCCTGCAAAAGGGATTTCTAATAGAATAGTGACTGCAATCTCCAAGTGATCCATCCCTGAGTGTCCTCCTTGAGGAATGTTATGCCATAATTCCATGATTTTCTTTTTTAATTGTGGATCATCACCCACCATCAATCTATCTTTCCATCTCAGTTGTTCATGACACCAAGTATAGTGCTTAAAAGGTTGAACCTGCAATCTTGTAATAATTTCCTGCAACTTAGGATCTTGTATCCAACTCTTTTTAATTTCATCATATAGAACATCATGTGGAGACAAAATGGATATGGCCAAGAGTTCAGCATCAGGCATTCTAAATAAGGCATCAGCAGCCTTGTTCTCAGACCCCTTTTTATACTCAATAGAGAAATCAAAAGCCATGAGTTTAGAAATTCCTTCAATTTGAATATCTGCTGATCTAACAAATGTTTTAATGCCTTCTGATCAATCCTAACAAAAAAATGTCTCCCTAACAAGTAATGGGACCACTTTGTAACAGCAAATATAAGAGCCAACAATTCCCTATCATACATAGACATGGCTTGATATTTTGGAGCCAAGGCCTTACTGATATATGCAATGGGGTGACCCTATTGTATTAACACAACACCAATTCCCTTTCCACTTGCATCAGTCTCAACCATAGAAAGTAAGAAATAATTAGGCATAGCCAACACAGGTGCAGAAACTAGAGCTTGTTTGAGTGCATGGAATGCTGTCGTAGCCTGTTCAAACCAATTGAATCCTTCCTTTTTCAACAGGTCATGTAATGGTCTACAAATAGCACCAAAACCTTGAATAAATCTCCTATAGTATCCAGCAAGACCTAAGAAACCCCTCAATTGTTTGATGTTGCTTAGAAATAGCCATTGTTGCACAACACTGATCTTTTTAGGATCAGTTGAAACACCTTCAGCACTTATGTAATAGCCTAAGTATTCTATCTTATCCACCCCAAATACACACTTGGACATCTTTGCATACAACTGATATTGCTTCATCAATTTAAATACAGCTTTAACATGTGCAACATGATCATTCAAAGTCTTACTATAGATGAGTATGTCATCAAAGAATGCAAGAACTGATTTTCTCAGTAGAGGTTTAAAAACAGCATTCATCAGCCTGTGAAAGGAAGACGGTGCATTAGTTAAGCCAAAAGGCATTACTAAAACCTCATAGTGACCTTCATGAGTCTTAAAAACAGTTTTATACGTATCATTCTTGTCTATTCTCAACTGATGATACTCTTCCCTCAAGTCTATTTTGGAAAACAACATAGCACCTCCTAATTCATCAAGCAAGTCTTCAATCATAGGTATAGGAAACTTATGATAGTCAACTGATTCAAGCTTCTATAATTCACACAAAGCCTCCATGTACCATCTTTTTTCCATACTAACACCACCGGAGAAGCATAAGGGCTAGTACTATTTTGTATTACCCCTTGTTCCATTATTTCTTGCATAAGTTTCTCAATGATATCCTTCTTGAAAGCTGGATATCTGTAAGGTCTTTTACTGACTGGATTAGCAAATTCAATCAATGGAATTCTGTGGTCAAACACACCTCTGTGTGGAGGTAGTGTGCCAGGCATTTCAAACAAACAAGAGTACTCTTTAACTAGAGAATCTAAGGTAGGATTTATACCAGATGAAGTAGCTTGGATATTGTAACAACTAGTGTTAGATATTGTACTATCCACCAGTGATAACATAAATATTTTAGCAGTTTGTGCTTCTTGTTTAATCATCTCCTTTTCCTTAGCAAACTTAAGTTTATCACTAGCTCCTCTCAACACAAGTTTCTTGCCCTTGTAAACAAATTCAATTGTTATGTTCTTGAAATCAAATAATATTCTTCCCAATGTGCTTAACTATTGAACTCCCAACACAATATCTACATTTCCTAAAGGTAATAACAGAAAGTCTGAAGAGAAGGTAGTACCTTGTAGTAACCACTGTAGAATTTTACACACAGCAGTAGTCTGCACTTTTCTACTATCTGCAATGCGAATAGATTGTTCCACTATAGGATCAACCTGACAACCCAACCTTGTAACTATAGATTGATTAATGAAATTATGTGTACTCCCAGTGTCAATTAACACCTGTAAGGGCTTTTTCTCATGATACCCTGTGACTATAATAGTTTGATAACCAGAAATACCAGTAAAAGCCTGAAGTGATATAGTTATACAGTCTTCAGGTTCATTCAGCAATTCTTCTACTACATCACCATCACTTATCTCTGCAGTATCTTCATCTTCCAATACCTTTACCATATATAGTTCCTTCTTACTTCTACAGTTATGTCTGTGTACATAAGGTTCATCACAGAAGAAACAAAGGCCTTTTGCCCTTTTCTCATTCATTTCAGCAGCAGAAAGTCTTCTACCTGGGAATTTACTAACAACATTTTGATGTACCATCTGACTAGTCATCTGGTGAGTCCCAACATTCTTCTTAACTACAGGTGTGTTAGTAGAGGGTCTTGGTTGAAAGGAAGTTTTAGGGGTAGGTAATAAGCCTGGCATCTTGAAACCCCAAGATTGAACTTGAGCTTCAAAAACCTCTTCTTGCAATCTAGTGATTTTGTAGGCTTGGTGAAGTGTTCTTGGATTCTGAATCCTAACAGCTTTGTTAAGTTCAGGTTTCAACCCCCCCAAGTAACAACTCAGGGTATTTTCATCAGAAAAATTTACCCCACATAACAACCTGTCGAACTCAGCTTGATAATCCTTCACACTACCAGTCTGTTGTAAATTCTTAATAGCTTCCATTGGATCTTCAAAACTATCACCAAATCTATCATTAATGGCCAGTACATACTCAGACAAAGAAGGATCTTTCGCAGAAGTTCTAGCTCTCATATATGACCTATGCCAAGCTATAACATCCCCATCTAGATGAATTGAAGCTACCCTAACTATGAGTAGGTGGAACCTCGTCAATGGTAAAAAATTGGTCCACCTTATACAATCAGGTTCGCAAATCATGGCCAGAGAATCGAGGGAATTCAAGATTAGAACAACGAGTAAGAAATTTACCACTAGAATTCTGAAATTCTCTGTTTTGTTGGGAACAACCTGGCCCTCTTGGTTCATCACCACCTACTGAAGATTCAGCCCTACCTTCATTTACATCTCTTTCCTTCTGATTCCAATTCCCCAAAGCTTGTTTAATCTTCATTAATTCCTTATCTTTATGCGCATTTCAATCATTCATGCTCAACATTCCATCTATCAATTTCTGTAATTAATCTTGGGTTTGTGAAAATTTCCCATTGACCTCTGCTGTTGATTTATCCACTTTTTTGTCACTCACAACCATGATTATTCAGTCGAGAATCACGAGCTTTGATACCAATTGATGCACCTCGAAGAACTAAATCACTCCAGGAGGTTAACCTCGAGGAAGAAGAGAGCTAAGTTCAGGGTATACCCGAGAAGAATAGCTAAGTTGAAAAAAATAAGAGAGAAGAAGAATTGTATTATGATTTTTCTGAATAGTTGTGAATCATTACACATGAGTATTTATAGCTAATCATTAATTGATAACCGCCTAACTAACTCTTGGAGCCTGCTACAGTAATTCTGTTACAACAATAAAAACAGACTTTGCTACAGTACTTAACAGAACTAACTAACTTTTGAATCCCAACTGTTTTGACTCTTCTTATCCTGCTGCCCTTGTATCATTTTGTGTGTAAAGGTTAGGTTTAATTGTATTGTTTTGATATCCCTTTTATCATATTATTTTTTTATAGTTTACATGTGGTAGATAAATATTGACTGACTTTGAAAAAAGTTTTTAGGTAAAGATTAAATTTAATTGTATTGTTTTGGTATCTCTGATTTGATAATTTTTTTTGTGTAAAAGTTAGGTTTAGATCTATTGTTTTGATAGATGAATGTCCGTCTGCTTTGAATTTTTTTTTTTTTGTAAATGTTAGATTTAATTGTATTGTTTTCATATCTCTATTATTATATTATTTTATTATAGTTTAAAGGTGATAGATGGATGTCAATCGGTTTTGAGAATTTTTTTTGGTAAAAGTTGAATTTAATTATTATACGCATATTTATCAATTTAAACAAATATTCTATTTAGTGTAACATTTGAATTCGTTAAAGTGAGATACATGTGCAAAGCACGTACATCTAAACTAATTTGTATAATGTTTTGTATATTATTGTACATAAAATACAATTTATTTTATTTTCATGATTTTCTTGTTCTTCTACATTTTATACACACTTAATATAATGTAGATACATTGTTTAAACATTATATATACATCTGTATATATTTGTATAATTATATATATTATTGAATAATTGTATATATAATATTATGTAAAATAATAAAAAGACTATATTGTATATATAATAATAATATACAATACAATATTGATATGTATACAATGTTATACAAAAAAGTAGTTCATTTTCATTCCGTGATCAAATTCAGATTTTTGGACTATAAAAATCGAATGTGTTATTTTGGCCATGAAATTGCAATGTATACATGCTATTTATATTTATTTATTTCTATTTTGTAATCATCCCCTTTTAGAAAAGATAGGGCAGCAAAAAAAAGTTTGAAAATATCTCTCATAATTGGCCAAATCCATATCAAACATTTCCTGGTTCGGAAGACCTTGTTTGGTTTTGTATTTAATTTAAGAAAAAAATAAAGAAGTAGCATACTTAAAACTTAAATTATAAAAAATAGTAATATTTTAATGAAATTACATTGTGTAATAAATATAACATTATTTTAAGTATGGTCCTTCACTTATTGACTTTGAGAAGTTACCATGTATAAGATTTCCTTTTTCATGCAACTTCTTTTTCTCTTTCCTTTAATTAATTTTTACTTTACCTTTTTTTTTAAATCTCTTAGATTTCTTTTTCAATTTTTTTCCTTTCCCAAAAATTACTCTTATTTAAATTAATAGATTCCGCTTTTTCAAATCAAACTCAATTATGAAGAATATTATCTTCATGATTTTCAAAATTTTCAAAAATATCACTCTTTTATATCACTAACTTTTTTCTTTGCTAGCTTTTTTTATTTTAATTTCTTTTTCTTTTTCATTTTTTTCTTTCCACTTTATTTTCTCTCTTCTACTTCTCTTCTTTTTTTTTCCTTTTTCATTTTTTTTTATTTTTTAGTTTTCTTATTTTTTTCCTTTCTCAGATTTTTTTTTGTTTTCTTTTTCTTTTTCTTTTTTCTTTTTTTCACTTTTGTTTTTACACTTCTATTTCTAGTTTCTATTTCTCTTTCTTCGTCTTTTTTTTTCCTTTTTCACTTTTTTTCTTTAGATTTTTATTTTTTATTTTTTTACTCTTTCATCTGTATCTTTTATTTTTAAAAGACAAATATGTATATCACATATACATATTCAAAAAATATACAAATTAAATAGACATACAGATCTGCATATGTATTTACGATAAAAAACATACATATATATCTGCATATGTATTTACAGAAATACGTATCTGACTCACATATATATAAACATATAGGATATGTATTATGTATTATTTTTATTATCTATATGTATATGTATATAGTTATCCTTTTTCTTATAGAGATTTTGTGTCTTAGATGTTTATATATGCATATGAGTGAGATATGTATTTTTGTAAATACATATGTATGTTTTGTATTGTAAATACATATCCAGATTTGTATGACTATGTATTTTATATTTTTTTTTTGAATATGTGTATGTGATATACATATTTGTCTTTTCAAAATAAAAGTTAGAAATAGAAGAGTAAAAAAAACGAAAAAAATAGAAAAAGAAATAAACGAATAAAAAGAGAAGTAAAAAAGAAAAAAAATTGAGGTTGAGCAGCTTGAAAAATCGATTCTGATCACTATATTGTTCAATCAGTTCAATTTATTGTTGCATTACTTTTTCGAAATTCGTTTACAAAATATTCAAAAATAATTTAATGAAATAAATTGTTAAATTGTACAACATAACAAAAAAATTGATTTTGATCACTCTAACGAAAAATCGTTAATGGCTCAAAATATTCAAAAATAATTTAGCAAAAAATCGATTTTGATCACTATATTTGAACAAAACATCAGTAATGGATCCAAAAAAAATTGAACAAAATAACAATAATGATTCAAAAAAGTTCAAAACGAAAAAATTTGATCGATTTCAAACAACTGATGAAATTAATATAAGAAAATAATATTACGATTAAATACCTTCAACAACAGTAATGGTTTAATTTGAATTTTCAAAAAAAGTTTCAATGGAATTTGATTTTGATTTTTTGGGGGATGAAAACGATAATGTGAAACTGAAATTTGAATTTTGATTTCGGTTGATAACAAATAATGAAAATCATGTTAATTAATAGGTTTTAACGGAAAAGTACTCCCGACATTTAATTCATGGCTAATTGCACCATATTTAACTCAACTAATTTGAGTTAAATATGGGCAGTAAAACGATTTGTATATGTATTTTTATAGCAATAGTTTGTTCAATATAAAATACAAGTTGCTAGTCTAAGTAATTATGAAAGTGTTGCTCTGAATCTCATAATTATAGTCTTAACTATGCTACGTATAAATTTTACCCTTAATTTAATGAATATCCTAATATAATTTTTGTTAGACCAATGAATTTCATTATTCTTAGTCGAATGAATTTATCATGTATCTATAATCTATATTTATAATCTATAATCAATATCTATATTTATAATTTATATCTATAATCTATATCTATTATGTGCGTTGCACGTAAATTTTAACTGATCATCACCAAGACATTACTTTTAATATAATGCAAAATAAAATTCTGAATGGAGCTATTTAGAAATCCTAAATAATTAACATTAGTAATCCTTAGCTTTTTAAAGAAATATTATGAAAAAAATACGACAGTAAAGAAAACATGTCAATTAGAAAGAAAAGCAGTGGATGACATTCAGAAAAATAATGCACGAAATAATACGGTAGCTAAACACAATATACAATAGATGTTAATAGACATCAAAAGCAAAAAAATATGTGTATGAGCCTACAACTACTACAAACACAATGCTCCCGAACTACCACCAAATCTAAACTCGTCGAGAAACATAACTACATACTAACTTTCTACCCTAATATGTGACCTTCATGCCCTCTTATCTAATGCACATGTATTAAAATAATCACAAATTTCTTAAAATAAATATACTATTGGAATGGAACAACAACATAACTAAATTGCACATAAAAGCTACGACATTAGAAAAATAAAAAATACATCATTTCACCCCTGAACTTGTCCGTATAACTTAATTTAGACCTTAAACTACACGGATAATTATCCCCCCCCCCCCCCCTCTTAATAAATTTCAAGTGAATTTTATACCACCCCAAAAATATTATACTACTCTCACTGCGGAGAGTGCAGTACACACGTGCCATGTAATTTATTTTAACAAAATAATCCCTCAAACTAATATATATATATATAAAATCCAACTTTTCTTCTCCACCACCCCCACCCACACACTGCCCCCCTCACCCAACCCTTCCCCTTCTTTTCCTTGAATCTGTGATTCCCCCCACCCCACCAA
>NC_061112.1:3260077-3267403 GCF_002878395.1 Capsicum annuum
CCCCCTCCCACGTCCCCTTCCTTTTCTTGAATCTGCAACTCCCTCACCCCACCCCCAAATCAAGCTTCACCGTCTCGGTTTCAAATTGACAACTTCATATAAAAATGGAAAAATAATATCGCACTCTTATCGTTTTTCACAAAATGTTACACCATCTACTTGTGTTTTATAAAGAAATTTTTCTTTAACTATTTTAATGCATATATAATTACAAAAGGTTATACCTCATAATATTTGTATGTAGTTGAAAATTTAATGTTTGAATTAGTATATTGAAAGTTTGACCACTAATTAGTAGACCCCCATAGAAGATGTACTTTGATGGTGTTGCACATCAAGATGGAGATGGTGCCGGTGTGGTGTTTGTCACTCCACAAGAAGAGGTCATCCCATACTCTTTTACCCTAATAAACCGTTGCTCTAATAATGTTGTTGAATATCAGCCATTAATACTTGGACTTGAGATGGCAATTGACATGAAACAACTACAATTACAAGTTTTTGGTGACTCCCAATTGGTGATCAAGCAGCTTTTAGGAAGCTATGAAGTTAGAAAGCCTGAACTACGACTATATCATGATTATGCACAGAAGTTAATGGAGGGGCTTGGAGAAGTAACCCTCCAATATGTGCCAAGGAGAGAAAAAAGCAAGTTGATGACCTAGTTTCCTTAGCCTCAACCCTGACTCTTCCAAATCAGATGCGAGTTACTATCCGCCAAGAATGAGTAATGTCGCCGTCAAATGAGGATGTAGAAAATAAGGTTGAATACCTCGTTGCCGTATCTGAAGCTGTAAAAGAAGATTGGCGACAACCTATCATTGATTACTTATGTTATGGGATACTTCCAGAGGATCCAAGAAGAAGGACTAACATTTATCATCGTGCACCTCGCTTTCTTTACTATAAGGACACACTGTACAGAAGATCATTGAAAGAATAATCTCGCAATGTCTGGGAGAGAAATAAGTAATTCAGGCTTTGCAAGAAACACACTCAGGAGTTTGTGGATCACATCAGTCTAGACTGAAGCTCCATTTCACATTAAGAGAATGGGATACTATTGGCCAACGATGATGAAAGATTTCTTGGACTATGCTAGAAGATGCAAAGTTTGTCAATTCCATGTGAATTTCATATGTCAACCTCCTAAAGTACTACACCCAACTGTAGCCTCTTGGTCATTCAATGCTTGGGAAATGGATGTTGTTGGTCCACTACCAAACTCTTCTGGTGGACACTTATACATCTTGACCACAACAGGTTACTTCTCAAAATGGGTCGAAGTCATTGCTCTCAAAGAAGTAAAGAAGGAGAATGTTGCGAATTTCATCCGAGTGAATATCATCTATCGCTTTGAAATTCCTCAATATATAATAACCGACAATGGCAAGCCATTTGATAACAAGCTAATGAATAAGATTTGTGATCTCTTTGGCTTCAAGCAACGCAAGTCTTCTATGTACCATGCTGCCGCTAATGGTCTAGCCGAAATATTTAATAAGACTTTATGCAATCTATTAAAGAAATTCGTCTCCAGGTCCAAGAGAGACTGGCATGAACAAATGGAAAAAGCTTTAGGGGCATATAGAACAACTTACCGCACCCCAGTGCAAGCAACCCCATATTCACTTGCTTTTGGAGTTGAAGTAGTCCTACCACTTGAACATCAAATACCTTCTTTGAGTCTGGCTATTTAAGAAAGGCTCACCAATGAAAAAAAATGCTAAATTGTGTCTTGCAGAATTAGAAGATCTTGATGGAAAGAGGCTGACGGCTCAACAAAATTTTGAATGTTACCAAGCCCGTCTATCTCGATCTTTCAACAAAAAAGTTTGCTTAAGATGCTTCTAAGTTGGAGATCAAGTTCCTGCGGTAAGAAGACCCATAATTACTTCTCATAAATCTAGGGGCAAGTTCACCCCAAAGTGGGATGGACCATGTGTCGTACAAGAGACATATTCAAATAGTGCTTACAAGCTTGTTGATGTAGATGGCATGAAAATTGATCCTATCAACGCCAAGTTCTTGAAGAAGTATTATCCTTGAAGGAAGATGACACTCCTTAAGGCATGAGTATAAATTATATGTCCACTCTTGGCCCGCAAGAGTATAAACTCTGTACGACTTTTGAAAAAATAAAGTCCGCTAGGTTGAAAACCTCAAAAGAGGCGGCCTAGGCAAAATTTAGGACGCACTAAAAAAAACACTCACCTAGAACTACGCTGGGACTTGATCCTCTTCATTGAGGTATTTAGGCTCTTAGAATTTCATTCTGAGTTTAGTTGTATGAGTGTAAATATATATATATATATATATATATATATATATTCTTGCAGTATCCATCATACGAACGCCAAGTATGAAACTATAATAATTAAATTTTGGACTTACTCCAAATATTTGTGGCTCAATGGGGAGACTCGTCGAAAAGAAAAGGAGTTCCTCCAATAGGATTTGGAATACTAAAGTTCTCCAAGCCTACAACTAAAAGGATCTCAAAAAAAAATTCATGCCTTAATGTGGACAAAATTTGTCCTTTTGCACCTTAAGTTGAACTCTTACGTATTTATCCTTAAAAGTTTTCATTCCTTAAGATGGACAAGATTTGTTCCTTTGCACCTTAAACTGGCATCTAACGGGTTTATCCTTAAAAGGATCTCAAAATTTTCATGTCTTAAGTTGGACAAAATTTGTCCCTTTGCACCTTAAGCTGGCATCTCATGGGTTTATCCTTAAAAGAATTTTAAAATTTTCATGCCTTAAGGTGGACAAAATTTATCCCTTTGCACCTTAAGTTGACATCTCAGGGTTTATCCTTAATTTTTTTAAAAAAATTAAATGCCTTAAGGTGGATAAAATATGCCCTTTGTGCCTTAAGCTGACCATTGAAAAGGGTCCATACTTAGAGAAAACCATTGCATAAGTACATCAATAAAAGAGTACATACTTAAAGACCATTGCATAAGTGCATCAATAAAAAGACCCATACTTAAAGAAGGCCATTGCATAAGTGCATCAATAAAAGGGCCCATACTTAAAGAATATCATTGCATAAGTCAATCGATGAAAGGGCCCATACTTAAAGAAAATCATTGCGTCTTCAAGAAAATCTTTCGGTCTTATTCATGAAGCAAGACGAGAATGTGTATGGTTGAGGTCCATGATACATCTCATTCGAGAAAAATATGATTTGAAATGTGACAATGTACCCAGAATGTTATACAGAGATAATGCAACATGCATAACACATCTTAATGGAGGATTCATAAAAGGAGATAGAACGAAGCACACTTCATCAAAGTTTTTCTGTACACATGAGTTACAAAAAATGGTGATATTAACGTGCAACATATTCGTTCAAGTGACAATGTGGCTGATTTATTCACCAACTCCTCCAATTGCAACTTTCAAGAAGATGGTGTATAAGATTGGGATGGAAAGGTTCAAGGATGTTCTCATTAGAGAGAGTAAATACGCGTTGTACTCTTTTTTCCTTACGAGGTTTTGTCCCACTGAGTTTTTCTTGTGAGGTTTTTAATGAGGCAACCTATATGCGTATTGTTAGAGATGTGTACTCTTTTTTCTTCACTAGATTTTTTCCCACTGAGTTTTTTTTTTCATTGAATTTTTTTAGTAAGGTTTTAATAAGGCACATTATCTATCAATTAGACATTCAAGGGGGAGTGTTATAAATATATCGTCATATATAGTGAATGTCTACTTTACCATATATAGTGAATGTGTATTTATGGAATAGTTACAAACCTCAAGATTAGTTTTTCCCTATAAATAAAGGGGTTTTCCTTCATTGTAATTAACTCTTCAAGAATCCCTCAAGAGAAATAACAATTACTATCTATTCTCTCTCTACTCTTCTTCATTATTCATTATTATTTCATAACATTTTTTCTTCTTTTTTTTTACCATATACTACTACAAATCTACTTGTTTTATCTTTTTTGTGGTGTACTATACTACTTATTTTATGTGGTTTTAACTAAAATTAATTAAATAATAAATTTAGAAAAAATAAAAAGACTTTTGTCTATTGTGGAGTTATTTAATGAAGGACAAAAAGTTCAAACAATATTTCTAAGGTCATTCACACTTTTAATAAATTAGAGATTAGAGATAGAGATTAGAGATTAGAGATTAGATATAGAGACTAGAGATATCTATAATCTATATCTATTTATTTATATAATATATATTGTATAAACAACATAAATTCCATCCTAAATGAAACTAATTACATAAGATCCCAAATTGTCTCTCTCTCCCAGATTCGGAAAAATATATATACATGTCAATGACGCCTCCGCCCCCTCCTAGTGTATTTTTTTTTTAGCTATAAGTAAAAACCTTCACAGTATTATATGAGAAATTATAATACATTACCCAGTTTGAATGATATTTTGACATTGTTTATGAAATTTACATATATGAGAATGTATTACACATTTTTTATGTATGATGTTAGTGTTATATATATGATTTACACTCCAACAACAACATGTTCTATATGTATGTAATGTACTATACTTTCTATGTATGATGCAAATGATTGCAATTTTATATTTAAGTAAAAACATTTCACATTATATGTATGAGAACGTTTTATACTTTACTTTCTATATATGATGTCAGTGTTTTATGTATGATTTACACTCGACAACATCATGTGTTATATTTATACTTTACTTTCAATGTATGATGCAAATGTATTCATTTTTATTATACTTTACTTTCTATGTATGACAAAAGCATATAATTTGATAAAATCATACATGCAACCAAAAAGCAGAAATAATTTGGATATTATAGTTTAAATCAACTTTCAAGTCGTTAACTATAGAAATAATAGGATCTGGTTTTATTTCCATAATAATTTGTAATGCATATTATAGTTCAAATTAAGGTATAGAAGAAATAATGGATCTCTCTTCTATAATATAGAACAAATTTGAACGACTTAAAATAAAATTCATTATTTGATTTTATGAAAGTTTATTATGAAATAAATTATTTTCATAATAATTTAAAATAATAGACCAACTAATTATTATGAAAATTTATTATGAAATAAACTATTTCTATAATAATTTGAAATAATAGACCTTATTTGAACATGTTTAAAATCTCCCAAATCACGTAGCTTGAAATTAGGCGTAAAATAAGGAGTGCAATAATGGAGCAAAAATCAAACTAAAAATAGATTAAAAAATAAATGTTTTGGGATGTATGAGGCAGAAGAGAGAGAAAGTCCTAAAGGAAGGGATTCTATGTAATTAATATGAGATTTTTGTAATTACTTTTCAAATAAGGGATTTTATGTAATAAGTAATAGTTACCTTGTGTATATATATAATTTTTTCTATATTAAAAATGTGAAGGGTCTTATAAATTTATTTGAACCTTTTACCCTTTATTAAAAGACTTCATAACAGATAAAATTGTCTTTTCATATTTTTTTTTAAATTTTTTTATGGTATTAAATATTGACTATAGTAATCATATTAAAACTTAAATTAGTTCTCACTAAAATAGGCTTGATTAAAAAAAATCATTTAAAATAGAATTGGTCCAAAAAAATAGGCGCAACCCTCTTTTTCTCATAAATATTTTTATGTCGAATTTTTGTTTCTTTTTATTGAAAAAAAAAATCTTTTATTTCTTTGTGGACACTTATTGTATAACTACAGAAAAAAGTTATTGAAAACCTTTTTTTTAGTTAAAACACTCTTCATGTGAAAATTCATGAATAAAACGAAAATAATGAGTGGATATTAACTCACGTGGTTGTGAAAATGTATCATTGTTGTTGGTTGTGAAAATATATCATGTGGTTGGTTGTGAAAATACTCATTGTGACTGGTTATGAGCATTACATCCTTGTATCATACTCATTCTTGAAACATTGGTACCACTGTGGCAACACTTGAGTACCACTGACAACACTTTTTTAACAACCCTCCTCGAGGAATAAGTTGGGGAAGAGATATTGTAACACCTTATAAAACCCTTTCAGAGAGATGTGTCAGAAAAGAGATATGAGATATATGGATTGTATATGGATTGACGAACCCTTCATGGGTCCTGCATTGGGAGACTTGCCTCCGTAGGTGTCTACGTGGATTATGCGACGATCCTAAAGGTTGTACGATGACCTCGTGCATCATCATCATCATCATATACATTGCACTTACTTTATTGTGTTGTATTGTCATATTGACTTGTCATCTATGTAATTGTCTTATTTTCTTTTACTTGTATTTGATGATCTTGTATATGCATGTTCCCCCTTGTTCTACTTATGTGTGATATAGTGCATACTTGTGTTCTATCTTGGTGTGATGTTGCAATATATGAGATGTATTAGAATTGTTAGTGCAAACGGTGTGAGCTACCATTGTGGGGCATTTTCTGATTGCAGATGACGTGCCCTTAGTATGTATTTTATATGTCTTATTTTCTACTTTGCTCGGTCAGCCTATGATACCTACTGAGTACAAGTGGACCCTATCACTACCACTTCACCCTTTCAATGCAGCTTCAAGCTCGGGTGTGCCTTAGACTGGTTGATTTCGGGCTCCTTCAGATTTCTCAAGGTAGCAGTTGGACATTCATACGTCCGGAGTTCACCTCTATCTTTTTGTATTAGTTATGTCTTTATTAGTATTCGGAGATAAATATTATTACTTTGTGGTCATTTTTCTGATGTATTTGACTCCTGAATTGTATTAGTAGTTCTTACACTGTTGACACCTGATTAGTATTTTGGATAAGTTCTTTCTGCATTGTTGTCATCACTTGTATGGTTTGGCTTCGTTCTAGAGGTCTCACCTTGGGTATTTTTGTCTTTTCTTTTTCCTTTTTGTATCAGTTTGGGTGATAGGCTTACTTGTCAAGGTACGCTGCGACAAGTGCCATCATGATCCTTATTTTTGTGTCATGACAAGTAGTTAATTATTTCATAGGATGACGATATTAAAAACATGATCACCTCGGTATAACTATTAAAATTATTTCTATTGGATGAAGATATGATTTTATATTTTATTAATTATTTTTTTAATATTATTGTATATATATATATTTAAAAGAAAATACTCCTTTCTTCTTCAACACCCTACACCCCCTTCACCTCTCATCCCTACCCCACACACCTACACCCCACACCCCATGCCATTTTATTCTCCAATACATCAACAAACAGCAACACCCATTTTCTACAACAATTAATTCTTCCATTAACAACCTCAAACATATCCTCCAACAACACTTTTCTTCATTTTTTTCATTTTTCTCCATTAATACATTCTC
>NC_061112.1:3270403-3311386 GCF_002878395.1 Capsicum annuum
TATATATATATTTATATATATATTTATATAAATAAAATAATATATATATTTGTTATTTTTTTTTTCAAAAAACTATATAAAAATAATGTGGGAGGGATTAATTTTTTTAAAAAAAAATAGTAATTTCTTACATAGCAATGACGTGGCACTGATGTGTAAGCGAGTGTAACACACTCTCCGATGTGAGAGTGGTATTCAGTTTTGAGGGGTGAAAATAATTCACTTTAAAGATGTTAAGGGAGGTAAATAAACGAAAATTAAGTTTAAGTGCTAAAGTGAGTTTGGAGGACAAATTCAGGGGAAAAAATATCTTTTCTGTTTAATTATTTCACATTGTGGTAAACCTATAGGATGGAAACCGTCGAGATTGACTCCTGATAAAAATTATTAAGATTGTTTAATTATTTATATTATGATTATTTAATTATTTTATATTGTGGTAAAAAAATAACTAAGATTGACTTCTTTTGAATTGATTTCTATTGGCTTAAGTATTTTAAGATTTTTTCTTAAAATCGGCTTGACTACTTTTTACTTTTACACAATAGTTGTATTAAATAATATATAAAATTAATATGATATGACATATATTCATAATTTCATTCAAATTAAATAAATTAAAGAAGCATGATAGAATTGATAGATACATAAAGTTAGAAAAATGAATAAACAATTAACTATTAGGAGTATATTTGGAAAACAGATATTTTGACAATATTTGAAAGTTCTCGACCAATGGAAATGATTAATAATTGAAGACATTCTTAATGACAGACTCCAAACCCAAAATGAAGAATATTAGATATATGGAATATAATTCTAACAATATTGTCCAAGATATTAGACAATATTCCTAAGCATTGTAATATATTGAACTTGATTGGAGAGACGAATTTTTTAAATTTATGCTTAAAGTTATGCATACCAATTAGATCTTTGAAGTCCCATAAGGAAAGAAATAACTCATAAAAGAAAAAAAAATACATTACAAATATACAACTAATTGTTTGAAATTTTGAATTTGAATTGCAATATTAAGTTCATTAATGAGTGACTACGGGCAATGCAACATATAAGTCATGTAATTAGCATTTAAATAATGTATACCATGAGAAGTTATATAATCTCACAAATATGACATTTTCTTATTTGACATATTTCTTTCAAATATAAAGAAATTAACATTTAAATAATGAATACCATGAGAAGCTATTCATATTTTATGCTTGACGAAAAGAGGAACGGAAGTCTCTATTTTTCAGGTTCGCATCACACAAGAAGAGTAAATATGAATCTATATTAAATTAAGGAGAATCATGCTCTTTTGCGTTTCCCGTTCTTATCATGTTATGTCGGTTATTCTCTTATAATAAAAGCTTTTGTTAAATGTTTTTTTTGTATTTCTATTTCTTTTATATTTTTGACATTAGATTATCATCAATTTAAGTTGAGATAATTTGTATATTTTGTGATCGTTATTTGGCTGTAAATTTTTTTAAATTTTGTTCAATAGGAAAGGAGGGTGAAACATTTTATTTATACTTAATAATCAAGTTGTTTGACATGTGCACTACTCATGTGTTGAACATCGGGCAGGGGCAGAGCAATTCTTGCCTTTAGGATGTCAAGTGATGACATCCATTCGTCGAAAAATTACATCTTATATATAGATCAAATTTTATTTTATACTTGTATATTCAAATGTTGACACCTCTTTGAACAAATTAAAGGTCCAACATAGTGATTGGGGGATTGCAAAAAATTACGGATTGTGGTCGATTCTTTTTAGCCACACTTATTCAATTTTTCTTGTTTTCAACCATTTTCTCTTCTTTTTTTTCCCCTTTTAAACAACTCAAACACCCAACCACTTTCTCTCTCTTTTTTTTTTTTTTGTTGTTGTTAATATGACCACTTTTATCATTAGAATTTATTTTATTACTTTTTTAATAGACTTACTTCTTTATATTTTGACATCTCTAGATGAAAATTTTGGCTCCACATTGATTGACATATTGTAGAATCCCTCTTCGAGTTTCACTAATTGAAATTGATTTTCTTATTATGCAGGCTACTTGAAAAAATTGATCTAAAAAGAGATCAAAAACGGTTTTTGCGTACCTTCCTTTGTTTTGGAGAAATATCATTTATAATAATATTATTTCCTATATAAACTAAGATTTTGTATTACAAAAATTGTCATAAAAGGAATACGTCAATATGACAAAAAAACATTTAAAATAATATTATCTTTCATACAAAAATTAAAATGTTTATAATTTTACCATATAAGAAATAATATTGTATGATCGAGAAAATTCATGGTTTAATTTAGATTGAGTAAATCAAGAAAGTATCGGGGATAATTAATCAAGAAAATAATCAACAATCCATTAAACAATTAATTATGTGTAATTACCATAATTTAAAATATAAGGGATAAAAAAGAACAAATTTAGGATAAACAATTCTATAATTGGAGAAAAAAATTCAACCTTACTTGATTCCCTCTTGAAATAATAGAGGTAATTAAACAATCGATTAAATTTAATCAGATCATAAAATTAGGAGCAATTTATGGGAAGTAAATAGGTAATTAGAGAAAGATATCATACTAAATATTATAGGTAAGTTATAATTTAAGGAGTGAATATATAATAATTAGTTATAGTATTTAGTGATAAGAATCTTTATGAATTTTGATGAATAATCTTGATGATTTTTTTCTCTTATCTTGATAAGTAATTTTATGAAATTATCAACAAATTTCGAATCTTATTAAACGTAACAAAAAATCTTCAGGTAATTTATGATGAAAGAATTAATTTATCTTCCTTGTTTGTATCTTAACAAACAATTGTAAATCAAATAGTTTAAACTTTTCAAAAGATATGGTACTAAAAATCTTAAGATAATCAAAGCAAAACAAATTTAAAAAAAAAGAGTTTTTAACACTTCTCGTGCATCGCGCGGGTACATGTACTATTATATATAATAAAGAAGAATATTTTAGCATGGGGTTATGCCAAGTGTTATTTTTAGAACTAGCATTTTACATTAAAAATTATTTTGTAGATTATTAATTATTTTATATTTATATTCTACTAATATATAAGTAAAGATTTGGTAGTACTAGTAATTTGTCCTTTGTGGGTACTATTCTCTTCTTTTCATTTTTTTATTATTACTATTACTACTATTATTTCTATTTCTATTATATATATATATATATATATATATATATATATATATATATATATATTATTAATATTATTATTATTATTATTACTGCTATATATATAAGTAAAGGTTGGGGTGACTACCAAGGGTATTTTGGTAATTTTAGTCACCCCAATCTTCACTTATATATAGTAGTAAATAAAATGGTTACACATGCATATGATTTTTTCTTATATTTATTAGTTTTTTCCTCATTTTTATGGTGCAATAAAATGGTTATACATGCATATTATTTTTTCCTTATATTTATTAGTTCTTTCCTCATGTATTATTTTAATAATATTTTTATTTAGATATTTGTAATTGAATTTTACATGATAGTATTTTTTTTATAAATATCTTTTTGTTCCTTATTAAATAACTATTAAGGGTATTTCGGTAATTTTATGGTGCAATAAGTAAAGGGTGGGATGACTACCAAGGATATTTTGATAATTTATGTATATTTTAATAATATTTTTATTTTGACTTTTGTAATTGAATTATACATGGTAATATTTTTTTTATAAATATCTTTTTGTTCAATATTAAATTACTATCAAGGGTATTTTGGTAATTTTATGGTGCAATAAGTGAAGGTTGGGGTGACTACCAAAGATATTTTGATAATTTATGTATTATTTTAATAATATTTTTATTTAGACCTTTGTAATTGAATTATACATGGTAGTATTTTTTTCATAAATATCTTTTTGTTAAATATTAAATGACTACCACGGGTATTTCAGTAATTTTATGGTGCAATAAGTGAAGGTTGGGTGATTATCTAGAGTATTTCGGTAATTTACGTATTATTTTAATAATATTTTTATTTTGATCTTTGTAATTGAATTATACATGGTAGTATTTTTTATAAATATCTTTTTGTTCCTTATTAAATGACTACCAGGGGTATTTCGGTAATTCTATGGTGCAATAAGTGAAGGTTGGGGTGACTACCAGGGGTATTCCGGTAATTTTAGTCACCTCAATCTTCACTTATATATAATAGTAATATCTTTTTGTTCCTTATTAAATGACAACCAAAGGTATTTCGATAATTTTCTGGTGTAACAAGTGAAGGTTGGGGTGACTGCCAAGGGTATTTCGGTAATTTTAGTTACCCCAACCTTCACTTATATAGAATAGTAAATAAAATGGTTACACATGCATATGAATTTTTCTTATGTTTATTAGTTTTGTCCTCATTTTTATGGTGCAACAAAATGATTATACGTGCATATGACTTTTTCCTTATATTTATTAGTTTTCTCCTCTTATTTTAATAATATTTTTATTTAGACCTTTGTAATTGAATTATATATGATAGTGTTTTTTTAATAAATATCTTTTTATTCCTTATTAAATGACTACCAAGGGTATTTCGATAATTTTTATGGTGCAATAAGTGAAGGTTGGGGTGACTACTAATGGTATTTTGGTAATTTTAATCACCCCAACCTTCACTTATATATAGTGTATTAGTAGAAATAGTAGTAAATAAAATGGTTACACATGCGTATGGTTTTTTTTCTTATATTTATTAGTTTTTTCCTCATTTTTATGGTGCAATAAAATGGTTACACATTATTAGTTTTGTCCTCATGTATTATTTTAATAATATTTTTATTTAAAACTTTGTAATTGAATTATACATGGTAGTATTTTTTTAAAATATCTTTTTGTTCTTTATTAAATGACTATCAAGGGTATTTCAGTAATTTTATGGTGCAATAAAATAGTTACACATGCATATTATTTTTTCCTTATGTTTATTAGTTTGTCCTCATTTTTATTGTGCAATAAAATGGTTACACATGCATATTATTTTTTCTTATATTTATTAGTTTTGTCCTCATGTATTATTTTAATAATATTTTTATTTAGACATTTATAATAGAATTATATATGGTAGTAATTTTTTATAAATATCTTTTTGTTCCTTATGAAATTACTTATTTTTTGTACTCCAAGAGTATTTCGGTAATTTTATGGTGCAATAAAATGGTTACACATGCATATTTCTTTTTCCTTATATTTATTAGTTTTGTCCTCATTTTTATGGTGCAATAAAATGGTTATACATGCATATTGCTTTTTTCTTATATTTATTAATTTTGTTCTCATGTATTATTTTAATAATATTTTTATTTAGACCTTTGTAGTTGAATTATAAATGGTAGTAATTTTTTATAAATATCTTTTTGTTCCTTATTAAATGACTACCAAGGGTATTTGATAATTTTATGGTGTAATAAATATTTTGAAATCAATGTATGTCTCCTCAACTTATATATTTGAAACATTCAAATGAGACGTGCATCATGTACTTTTCCAGAAATGTCCAAACGAAAGACGTGTGGCCATCCACTTATATAATCACTTTTGTATTGATTGGACCAGTCTAGCAAGCTCAATTTTGTTCCACACTGAATGTATATATTATGTTAACATCGGTTCATTGTACTATATTTCTTTTCTTTTACTCCTATACTAAAAAATTAAAACAAGTAGGAAATAATCTTCCCCAAAGTTGGATCTCTTTAGCACATTAGTGTTGCCAAAATGCCCATGTCTTGCGCGGACACAGGTATCTAGTATATAATAAAGGAGAATAGTCTAGCATGGGATTATGCCAAGTGTCATTTAGAACTAGCATTTTACAACAAAAATTATTTTATAGATTATTAATTATTTCATATTTATTCTATATTTATTTCATATCTATATTATTTTATTATTTATTATATAGAAGAGTGAAAAGTGGATGACCAAGGATATATTTGTAATTTAAAAAAAAAAAGTTCTATTTTACTTACTTATGATTTAGGCATCAAAGCTTGGCCATAAATTTTTAATAATGAAAAAGTCAAGATATTTTTTTGTAAATGTCAATCACATCTCAATTGATATAATATTTCACATGGACCTACATAAAATATAAAATTAGTTGTTATTTGCATATTTAACTACTCTACAAGTGAAATAAAATAATAAAGAAAATTATAAATATTTAAATGATAGTCCATACATTCAATTTATTTGTCTTACTTTTTGTTTAAATTTATTTCAAAAAATTGCCTCTTTTTTTTTTAAACTATTGAATTATAACTTTTCACATGTCATGTTTAACACCACAAGATTAAAATAGATTTTGAGACATTCTACATGTTATTAATTTAAGACATAAGATTGAAAATTAATTTTTACTTTCTTAAACTTCGTATCAAATCGAAATCAAACAAAAAAATTGAAACAGAGAAATACTCAATTTCAAATTAAAAAGCTTTCAGCTATTGAAAGATAATTTTAAAAGCATAGCATAACTTATACACTACAATGATAAATAAACCTTAAGACTATAACATTTATTTATATTATCAATTTATACGACATAAACTCATTTAATACCTATTTTCAGTATTCTATTTTCATGAGTAATTTTTCAGCTATTAAGAGATTGTATTAGAACTAGTTTAATCGCATGTGCCTCGCACGTGTAACTTTTTATTATTTAAAATGAGACGATTTTATCTATTACAAAGGCTTTTAATGAAGTGCAAAAAATTCAAATCACTTCTCAAAAATCCTTCACACTTTAATATAATAATGCAAACATAACATATATTTTTTTGTAAGCATATATATAGTTTACCACCAGAAATTTTAAGTGGTTAATGCATCATCACTTTTGCATTTGTCATGCAGTACCTCTTTTTCTTACTGCCAGAGCTTAAGAGAAATGCATCGGTTTGACCTATATTTGTAGTACGATATTTTTTTATATTTGAAATCTTTTCTTATTTTGAAAGTTAAATCTTTAGAAAATCTTTGATAACTTACTTAAATTTTTTTAAAATTTGGTACTTCTTATATTTTTTCTTATTCTGGTGCTTTCATATTTATTTTTAGATTTCTCAAATATTTTTAAAATCAACTTTAGTTGATTTAGAATTCTTAAGCTACTTAAAAAGGGTATTAGTTGACATTAATTCTATGATTTCTAATTAAAAAAAATATTATAAATATTTAACTAATTTTCAATTCTTATATATTAGAAAATAGTGAAAAGACGATTTTGTCTAAAGAGAAATCTTTTAATGAAAGCTAAAAAATTCAAACAACATTTCTAAGACCCTTAATAAAGATATGGAATTGAAATTAAAATAGTGCTAAATTATACTGCATAAATGTAATATCAAATTACTTTCATATAAATCAATTGTAAAGTCTTTGATTATATTAGCATTTTCACACCGTGTATATAAATAGGCATTTTTTTTTTATCAATTAACTTAAAAAGAGAATTGTTAAGGATCTAAATTGATTATTAATTTGGTTATCGATTAGCATGTTTAGAAATCAAAAATTAATAAATCAAACCGATAATACATAAATTGAACTATAAACCACCCGATGAGCACCCCCTAATTGTTATCATAGAAGTCTTTTTATTTACAATTCAAAATAGACAGAAATTCAAGACAAATTTATATGTAATTCAAATAGAAAATAAAAAAATAAAAGATAAAGACTCCAAAACTAAATGGAGCTCTCCAAAACTAAATGGAGCTCAAAGTGCTCTTTTTATTTTTTTTTTGGTCTCCCATCCGGTGTTTGGTGCTCGTATTGGAGCCTCGATTAATCCGGATCGCGCGTTGCAGGACCCATTAAGATGGCAGCGCAGAATTTTCTCCATACCCAGGGTCGAACCCTCGACCTTTGATTAAGGGTGGAGCAGCTCCATCCACTACACCACAACCCATGTTGGTGCTCTTTTTCTTTTTAACCAAATATATATGCATCATCTATTAGAGAAAATTATTAAAATTGATAATAGAATCTAAAATTACCTGCTAAAAGAATGTTGGATCATATTTTGTATGTGCAATAATCATTAGAGCCTGTATAAAAAGAATTAGACAATCATTAAAGTATTAATAAATATAATGATGATATGTTAAATCTCATGATTTATTCACAATTAAAATAATTGCATATAAGCAAGCATTTAAATTGGAATTCACATAACGAAGAAGGCTAGAAAATCCTAAAGAATCCATGACGAAAATTTTAATTATTCATCAATCAAAATCAAAACAAAAATAAGAAGAAAATGTTGACGTGGAAGAATTGTACATATTTTCCTAGTAAAATTTGAGCAAATAACTACTTAAATAGAATTGTAGACATTCTTTTTATAAATAAGATAAAACTTAATGGATTTATAAGTATTAAATATTATAATTTCTTAACTGAATAAAATATATTTTTTCTTTCCATGTATACGGGTTTTTTTAAAAAAAGTATATTTTGATTTCCTCAATTCTTTCCTTAAAAAGTTGAGTAGGAATCTGTTCTTTTACATGCATTTTTTTGGTAAAAACGCACACGCACCCGTTGTATACACCAAACTAATATTTTTTACCATGGTTATGTAATTAAATTAAGTAAATACATATTAATTAATCATGGTTAAGTAACATGAACTTTAAATTCAAACACTTGGCAAACATGTATTGGCTTGGTGTATACATCGGGTGCGTGTAAATTTTTTTCGATTTTTTTTTAACAATCAAGTTTGGTACTTGAATTTTTTTTCCCTTTTTATGGATAGTTTTTCCCTAAAAATTTGGGTAGGATTCCTAATAAAAGATTTCATACATTAGATTAATTTCTTTTAGGTATCCGATTTTATTTTTTTTTGTATCCTAAATATTGGAATAATAATTTAATGATAATTTTTTTTAAAAAAAGGGAAAAGACGATTTTGTCTGTTACAAGGTGTTTTAATGAAGGACAAAAAGTTCAAATTATTTTTCTCAAGACGAAGGCTAGAAAACCCTAAAGAATTCATGAAGAAAATTTTAATTATGCATCAATCAAAATCAAAACAAAAATAAAAATAAAATGTAGAAGTAGAAGAATTGCACGTATTTTTTAGTAAAATTTGATCAAATGACTCCTTAAATAGAATTGTAGATATTCTTTTTATAAATAAGATAAAATTTTAATTGATTTAAGAGTGTTAAATATTATGATTTCTTACCTGAATAAAATATTTTTTTTCTTTCCAATTTTCATGCATACGATTTGTTCAAAAAATATATTATGGTTCCTACAATTCTTTCCATAAAAAAATGTGTAGGAATATTTTTCTTTTACATGAGTTTTTATTAACAATCAATTTTGGTACTTAAATTTTTTTTCCTTTTTATGGATAGTTTTGCCCTAAAAATTTGCTTAGGATTCCTAATAAAAATTTCGTACATTATATTAGTTTCTTTTAAGTATTCGATTCTTCCTTCTACTTTTTTTTGTATCCTAAATATTTGAATAATAATTTAATGATAATTATTTTTTAAAAAATTGAAAAAATGAATTTGTCTATTACAAGGTGTTTTAATGAAGGGCAAAAAGTTCAAATCACTTTTCTAAGGGGTTTCACACTTTTAATATATTATAGATATAAATTTATCATCTTAAAATCTTAGATTGTTTCATTGTGAAAATTAACATATGAGATATTCATATGAATAAAAATAAATCCATTGTCTCCCTAAAAAAATAAATTATTTTATTTAATTTACTCATATACTATAATTTAAGACTGTATATTCTTTGTTGAAAAAATTAACATATGAATAATTTTGTCATTGATTTAACACTGTAGATTATTTCATTATGAAAATTAACATATGAATAATTATGTCAAATATATCAAAATGCTCTTTATCTTGTGATTCTAAATATAACACGTGGAAAGTTAAAACTAAAGTATTGCCAAAAGAAAAAGTTCTATTCTTTTTTAACCAAATTCAAACGGAAAATAGGTCTCTATTTTTGAAATTAAGAGCGTAACAAACATCTCCAAGACATTCATATATCCACAGTTCAAATCATTCAAAAATAATTTCAAGTTAAACTTTTTCATGATATCTAAAATAATTTTAAAATATAATTTGTTAAACCTTAAAAAATCAAGTAATTAGTTTTGTTCATACTTTATTATGATATATGAGAACTTATGTGATAATCTTTTTATTAAATGTAAATTTAAATAATATACTTAAATCAAATGTTGAGAATAATATTAAATTTAAAAAGAAATTATATTTGCAGTTTTTTCCATTTAAACATTTTTTTCAACCGTGGTGTCCAAACAAACTTTCTCTCCTCTTAACTAAATTCACGGAATAAACAAGTTACTTTTGCATGTAACAATCATTATTATTTTTTTACTATTTTTGTCTAAAATTATTGATAGTTAATTTATGTTTAAGGTAAAACTTACAAATATAACTAAGGGTATAATTGTTTTTCATAATGTTTAAAATATTTTCGTATAATTTTTTTATATTAAACCCACTACAACTCTATTTTAAATGAAAAATATAGACATAATGGCCATTTCATTAGAATCTTTTCAATGTCATTCATGATGTAATTTTTCACATCAGTTTTACACACCTCAACTATAAGTCTATTTTAATATGTAGGAGAAAAAAATTAAATGCATTATATCAGAATGTTTATTATAATACATCCTATGTCTCAATTCGAATAATATATTTTTCTTTTTAATCAGTTCTAAAAATAGAATTGACATTTTTTATTTGGTTAGTATTTACAACGTTATCAGTATTTTAGTCATGTTGAATTTTATTTATTTGTCAAAAGTCCACAAAAGTATACTCTTCTATTTAAGGTTCATTTATTTGAAAGATAATTTGAAATATTGCGACGTTTTTCCATATATCTTAAATTCAATGTCTAATCAAAATGTTATAACTTGAAGTAAAAAGTGACAGTTTATAGAAGTATGTGCAAATACTCACATTTGTTTCAAAAAAGATAAGAAAAGTAAAATTAATTTTGATCACACATTTAATTGCATAAAGTAACAATTATTATATTGTAGTAAAAAAATAAAGAATAATCATAAACATTGAATATGTGATTATCTATCAAACACAATAAGCGATTCCTCCGTAATTCCAAAAATTCACATCATACATATCATTACAAAGATTTGCACTATACATATAATTTATGAAAACATAATTATTTACTAAGCACCTATTCAAATTATTTTAAACAACTTATATAAAATGTAATATTAATTTTCTCATGTTAAATTAGTACAATATATATCATATTAACTTTTGTTAATTTTTTTGGTTCTCTTTATTTGAGATATTAAATTTCCCTACCAGGTAGACATATCACTTAAAAAGAAATTTCCTATTTACTATATTAGATTGATCTCCTATTTTTAACGTATATAAGATAAGACATAAAGGCAATCCTTTAACATTATGATTCATTAAAACGTTCACCCAATAGGTCCTTATTTTCGTTTGTTAAGTACCCATAAAATAAATTTAAATGTATTTAAAATCAATTTATGTATGAATTAGTATCCCTTTATTGCTTCGTATGATCTATATAAAATGTTAATAAATAGATATTTATAGTTTTAATTTATTCTCTTGTAATTTTTAAATAAAGTAGAAAAAGAAAAACATTAAAATTAGTTGTTTATTCTCTTGTGTTTGACCTAACGTTAAAAATAAGCATTAGAATATATGATATTTTAATGTTAATTATGAAACCTTAAATAAGTTGTAAGCTATTATTTGATTTTATAAAGATAAGAAGTTATATTTTATTATATAGTATGATCTCTACTTACATTTCTTTTTGTGTTTGTTCAAAAATATTAATTATTATATTTTTTTAAAAAATAATTAAATAGCAATAAATATATTTAAAATTATAATATTGGGCCCGTAAACAAGCCCTTCATTATCTAGTATATAATAAAGGAAAATAGTCTAACATGAGGTTATGCCAAGTGTTATATTTAGAACTAGCATCTTACAATAAAAATTATTTTGTAGATTATTAATTATTTCATATTTATTTCATATCTAATTATATAATAAAGGAGAATAGTCTAGCATGGGGTTATGCCAAGTGTCATCTTTAGGACTAGCATTTTACAACAAAATTATTTCATATTTTTTAGAACTAGCGTTTTTAAAAAAGTACTTTTGATGAGAAACAGTTTGTATTTGGCACTTTTGAACAACAATTAGTGTTTGATCAAACTTTTAAAAAGTATTTTAAAGTGTATTTTGATCAAAATTCTTTTCAAATAAGTGCTTTTAAGAAGAAACTACATTTTTAGCGGATGAAAAATTATTTTTTATACTCCCAAGCATTGATTTTCTTACAAAGCTTGACCAAATATTTATTTATTAGAAATAGCACTTTTGAGAAAAATAAATAAATATCCACTTACTATCACTTTTATTTGCTTCAAAAAATATTTCCTATCTAATATTATTATCTTTTCCTTCCGATCGCCAATACCCAATACATAATTAATATGAAATTATAAGATGAGCAAGAGGAAATTATACTATGGAGAATTTCACTATAAATATGTAATGTTCATGCCATGTAAATTTCCAGATTATACAAAATAAAAAAAAATTGTAATGCTTGGACAAGAAATATTTGTATCTTTAGCTATATATTAGAAAAACTGATATTAAAAACATAAAACTTCATTATTCATTAAGAAAAATTTTCATTGTAATTCATATCATAATGGAAAAAAAATATGTCTCTTGTCTCTTTATCATTAATTTTTTCTTTTGCTTATTCTTTCTTATTTATTTCCAATAATAATCTAATGATTTAAAAAGTCAATCGTGCAATGCCAAAAATTAAAGGACTAAATAAAGGATATTTAATTGATTTCAAATTACCATATAACTTAGGATTCCTTAATTATTAATTCTCCTAATATCTCGTGCCATATAATTTCTCTTATCATATATTTTAGACTCTTTAATTCCAAATATTATAAAAATAGTTAATTAATTATTGAAAGAAGGCAAAAGACTATTTTGTCTATTACAGAGTATTTTAATGAAGGGTAAAAAGTTCGAATTACTTTTCTAAGGGGCTTCACACTTTTAATATATATATATATATATATCTAAACCATCTAAATTCCCCTAAATGTCTACATCTAAGACCATTTAAGAGGGTGCGAGTATTTTCATGTTGATTAGTAAATCTACCTCCAAAGTGTTGAATAATAGTAAGCATAAGGGTGTAAACAACGTTTTCTCTACCCGCTGGCAATTGTCTACCTAGGTTATCAACAACAGGCAACAAATTTTTGGCATAAAAATTTTTGTTTCTTTCTTCATTTGAAAGGAAATTGTCTCACCAGCTACGAAGTCGGAATACCGAACCAAAGAACCAACCGAAAAATAAAAGAATTTTCAAATAGCTTAATGACTGTATGGAAGAATCAATCCTTTTACCCGAACAAGGGGCCTGTCAGATATTTAATATACTTATGTTGAACCCATGTGTCTAGAAGTTTCGACTGTGCAAAAAGTCGCCTTTTTCTTCATCGTTTATGGGCTAAAGAGGCACAACTTACTAAATGTAGTCACAAAGACAAAGCCAACATAAGTCATATTAAACTCGATTGTACCACTATTTTGGAACCAAGTCAAGAAACTATAAAAAAATTTCTTCATATTTTGATAGAGCCTGGATCTTTTATAGTTACTGAGTACGAGAATTTAGATCTCTGGCATAGATATGAAAGATTTTTAGCCGGACATAGTCATGGCTGGAAGGGAAGAAGAAGTATTAGAAGTACGTCAGAAGAAAATAAATAAATACCTTAATAGTGGCTGGAATAGTAAATGTCAGCTAGCTGCCTTCTTTTATTAAAACTTTGAAATATTATACAAGAGGGAAGAGAGAAGGGAGAGCAGACTTAGAGAGAGAAAATGAAAGAAAGAAATTTTTTTAAACTTATGCCTCCCTAACAGATGAGGAGTCTATATATATAAAAAAAAAGCATCTTGCACAGTACTGGTGGGTCCCTGTGCATAGTGTTTTTATTATTTAAGGGTCCCATATATGGGTCCTATACATAGAAGATGAGTATAGTAAACCTATCATATCTTGTCTTTTCCACTACTTTTTAGTTGATAGAGTAAGTCCTCAGCTCTTTCAATTTCTTTATCATTAAGAATATTTTCAGGAGTAAGTGGCTGGGATTCTTGAATAGCTTCAAATTCAGCTGTTTCTTCACTTGTAAGACTCTTCATGGAAGTATTCGAACATTGTTCCACAGGTTTCATCAAATTTTTTTGGACTTCTTCTAAGTATTTTTCAATCATTTCTAGTTTGTCTCCGTCATGTACAGAGATTCTTCTAGAAATATAACTTAGGTTTTTATCTTTCATAATTTTTTTTTGTGGAGCAGTGGTGTATCCAATGATCTTTTGATTAATGGATTCGAGAAATTCTCGTCCATGCGGGAGCTTAGTGTGTGTGGGAGAGGGGTCCTTTCTTGTTATCTTTTCCCAAAAATTTGTGTAGAATATCCTATAAAGTCCGGATATTTGTTCTTTTGTGTATCCGAATTCAACACTCCATTTATGTATCCATGAAATGGAGAATTCTATAAAGAAATACATTTGGTCGATTTTATCTAGATTACAAACATGATCTGAATGATATAATTCAATTAGAAATGGCGACACTTTAATCCATTCTTTGTACAAATGCAAATATTCTACTGGCAAATTTTTTACTGTAGGGCCATGATAAGACCACTATTGAATAAACCAATTGGGAATTGGGTCTTAAAAGACTTTAGAACAAACCTTTAGAAACCAAGTATGTTTATGTTTAATATTGTTATAATATAGGGTTTGGGTAAAGGTTTTTATATAGTTCCAATAAGTGAAGGCAATTTTCGATCCTTTCATTGTCATGAATTTTTCTGTCATGGAAGTGGTTTCCCAATCTTCTATTGATATGAGCTTTTTAATGACCATCTTGGAGTATCCATGAACATCTGGAGTTGTTTCAACCATTTGATGGTGTTCTATTTCAATACTTTCAGTAGCCACTAGTATTGATTCATAAAAGGCTCTTGTCTTAAAAGATTCTTCTGCAAAATAGAGGTTAGTTAATAAGTATTTTTGGTGGAGTTTCCATGGATCACTTTGTTAACATATTTGAGAATTTTCTACGAGAACTATTAGCTCTCGATTTTCAAGTTTTTCATAATTTTACCTATCGACAGTGTTTTCTTTGGCAACTGAAGCAAACGAATCGTCTTGCTTGGCAGATATAAAAGATTGTAGTTGCTCAAATAAAGGATGATCCTCTGAAATCTCATCCAAATGGATTGAAGTGCTCATATGTGGAGTTTTTGAAGATGATTCTGCAATTTGCAGAATTCTTGCATTAATCAGAGTTTTTGAAGATGATTCTGCAATTTGCAGAATTCTTGCATTAATCAGACTCATATTTCTCCTTTGTAATACTGGGAAATTAGATGATGAAGAAGCATATGATGATGAAGGAGAGCTCCCTGGAAGAGGAGTATCTTCTTCCTTGGCTTTTGCCGTCTTTTCCTCGACCACTGGCTATTTTCCAGGGTGGATCTGCACCCATGCTGCACGCAGTAGATTATTATTTATCAAATAATGAGTCAATATCAAACCAATCAATTACATCTCGTATATCTTCGAAATTAGGAAGAAATAAATCTTCTTCTATTATATTAAGGATAAGTATTTCTAATATGATAAAATGAATATCTTCATTTAGAGGAATGCATTTTATAATAGTAATTTTTATTTTTTTAGAAAGAAAGTATGTGTAATAATTCATTTAATTATTTAAGTATTCCCTAGATAGAAAATCAGGCAAAGAATTTTCACTACCTTTCTTGTATTGTATTTCGAAATCAAAAGGGGCTAGCTGGGCTTGCCATCTTGCAAATATAAATTTAGAGGCATCACGTTTAAAATCTTTGTCGAACATATATTTAACAGATTGAGCATCTGTTTGAACTATAAATTTTTGATTATATAAATCATCTTGAAATTTTAAAACACATTTAACAATAGTTAACATTTCATGGGTCACAGTGGCGTATTTTTTCTAACTTTCAGATCATTTTCCAGAATGAAATCTAACCTAACATTCAACATTATTATGGGGATTAACTTGTTTAAGTATTCCTCCATAACCAATATTTGAAGCATCAATTTCAACTATTTTTAATCAAGCTGAATTAGCTAAGGTTAAACAAGGCAGAGTCTCAACACGTTTTTTATTAATCTTACCAGATCGGTGTGGACTTGAGTCCAAGGATTTTTGTGATCCTTTTTTAACCTATCATATAAAGGAGCTAAATCTCTAGATAGATTCTGATAAAAGGGAGAAATATAGTTAAGACTTCCTAGAAATCGCTGTAACTGAGTTTCATCAGTGATAATATCAGGAAAATTTTTAGCAAAGTTCATAGCTCGTTGTAGAGGCTCAATTGTTCTTTTACAAATATTATGTCCTAAAAATCGAACATTTTTTTGGAATAAACACATTTTTGGTTTAGAATAACCAAACCATTTTGTATCACAATTTGTTTGAAAATATTCAGATGTTTAAAATGTAACTCTATTATTTTTGAAAACACAAGGATATCATCAATATATACAATTATAAAATCCATATACACATTAAATATATCATTCATAATTTTTTGAAATTCAGAAGGAGCATTTTTTAAACCAAATGGCATAACATTCCATTCATATTGTCCAAAAGGGAAATTAAAGGTAGTTCTACAAGTATACCTTTTACCAATTTGAATTTGCCAATAACTAGATTTTAGATCAAAATTTGAAAATATATTGTCATCATATAATCTAGATAGTAAGTCTTTTTTATTAGGTATTGGATACTTAATCCATTTTAAAACTTTATTCAGAGGTTTATAATTAATTACCAATCTTGGCATACCTCGTTCTTTTTCAGTAGCATTATTGACATAGAAAGCAGTACAAGACCAAGGGGATTTTGAGGGTTTTATGAGACCCCTTTTTAAAGAGACTATCACTCTCTTTTTTCTAGAATCCTACTAACTCTGTATTCATTTGGCAGGGTCTAAATTTTGTTGGAATATGATCTTCTCTAAAATCATCTTCACTAGGAAGAGAAACAATATGCTCTTTGATCAGTAAATCTACCTCCAAAGTGTTGAATAATAGTAAGCATAAGGGTGTAAACAACGTCTTCTCTACCCGCTGGCAATTGTCTACCTAGGTTATCAATACCAGGCAACAGATTTGTGGCATAAAAATTTTGTTTCTTTGTTCATTTGAAAGGAAATTATCCCACCAACCACGAAGTTGGCCAGTAAAACATGCAACAATCATTTTACATATAGTAGCATCTGTCCTAACAGGCTCACCGTCATCATCTTTAGGACTAGAAACTTTTGCAATAGTAGAATACATTAACATTCGATGGACTAAAATAGATAATTGCCTTTCAGTTAATCCATCTAAGTTCCATTCATATATATGCTCTCCACTATAAGACATGTTTGTTAAAGACCAATCTCTTTCTTCTACCAAATAATCTTGAGGAGTTGGTCTTGGATAATAGGCAGTTTGCATAAGGGGAATATCAACATATTTTTTCCCAGTTGTTTTCTCATCATTCCTTTGAGTTTATTCAACTCTGAGTGAATTTCTGCCCCTATCCTAGAGATTGGAATGGACTGTATATCGTCGAAATTATTGGAAATAGATTCAATAGAATTAGGAAAAATATTAGACAGATCCATGGGTTTTATATTTAAACTTGAAAAATTTCTTTTCAAGTTGTTCTAAATCAGTGGGTTTTCGAAATCCTTCAATATAAGGAGGTCTTTGAATATGAGGCTTAGCTGTCAAATCTTTTGTTTTTCTTTCTGAGGTAGAAGCAATATCAGATAACTTTTGACTATTGCTTAGCTTCTTTATCAAATCAGCCATGATAGCTAGCTTTTGATCAAGAGAAGAAATATGTTCTCCAAGAACTTTCACATAAAGGCTTAAATAATTATTTTGAGCAATTAAACTATTTATTTCAGAAATAGTGATTTTTCCAACTTCATCATACGAATTTTTGAAAAGCTGAGAAGGTTATACCAGTATTGTTGGGTAACACGAAAGCTGATTGAGGGGGGATAAATAGTTTGAGTTACAGTACCATCTGCATTTTGTTATGACCTTTCAATAATTTTTACATATAAAGGAAAATATGCCGACATATACCATAGCACAAAGCAAATAATTTGATTATGCAATGCACACATTTCATAAAATTCTTCAGAAATATTTTTCAATTCATCAAAACTATAAGTTTCAAAAAATCATGTCCTAAACGTTTTTCATTTTTTTGAAAAAAATTCTCTTTTAATATAATTTCTGACGGGTGAACCAGGACTAAAATCAATTAGCTGTGGAATCATGATTAACAAGAATTAACATCAAACTCCATTTCAGAGGGAGTGAGATTATCCTATCTGGGATATTATCATTATCTTGAACTATATTTGTTTTAGGATTGATTTTAATTTTTTTAATATTTTTAAATAGAGTATGCGAATCTGCAGAATTTAAAGTATGCAAAGATGCAACACAATTTCTAGCTAGACCATATACTGGTTCAACTGGAGAGATATGATACATAGCAGGTAACATTCTTGGTATAGAAAAGGAATTTTGATTATAAGCGGTATAATTATTGTCAAATTAGAGACAAAACTAATAGATATGAAAGGTTTTTAGCCAGACATAGTCACGACTAAAAGGGAAGAAGAAGTATTAGAAGTACGTCAGAAGAAAATAAATAAATACCTTAAAAGTGGCCGGATGCAAGGCCACTATAATTTGTCTCTGATACCAGAAGTTCGAAAAAATTTGATGAAAATTGTGGAACAATGTTCGGATACTTCCATGAAGAGTATTACAAGTGAAGAAGCAGCTGAATCTGAAGATATTCAAGAATCCAAGCCACTTCCTCCTAAAAATATTCTTAATGATAAAGAAATTGAAATAGCTGAGGACTTACTCTATCAACTAAAGAGCAGAGGAAAAGACAAGATATGATAGGTTTACTATGCTCTTCTTCTATGTATAGGATCTATATATAGGACCCTTAAATAATAAAAACACTATGCACAGGGACCCACCAGTACTGTGCAAGATGTTTTTTTTTCTATATATATAGATGCCTCTTCTGTTAGGGAGACATAAGTTAAAAAAAAATTCTTTCTTTCATTTTCTCTCTCTAAGTCTGCTCTCCCTTCTATCTTCCCTCTTGTATAATATTTCAAAGCCTTAATAAAAGAAGGCAGCTAGCCGACATTTTCTATTTCGGCCTTGCATCCGGCCACTATTAAGGTATTTATTTATTTTCTTCTGACATACTTCTAATACTTCTTCTTCCCTTCCAGTTGTGACTATGTTAGGCTAAAACCCTTTCATATCTATGCCAGAGATCTAACTTCTCGTACTTAGTAACTATGAAAGATCTAGACTCTATCAAAATATGAAGGAATTTTCTTATAGTTTCTTGACTTGGTTTCAAAATGGTGGTACAGTCAAGTTTACTATGACTTATGTTGGCTTTGTCTTTGGAACTACGTCTAGTAAGCCGTGCCTCTTTAGCCCGTAAAAGATGAAGAAAAGAGCGACTTTTTGCACATTCAGAACTTCTAGACACATGGGTTTAACATAAGTATATTAAATATCTGACAGGCTCCTTGTTCGGGTAAAAGAATTAATTCTTCCATACAGTTATTAAGCTATTCGGAAATTCTTTAATATTTCAGTTGGTGCTTTGGTTTGGTATTCTGACTATGGCTTAATCTAATATTTTAAAGCTAGTCTGGCAGGCACTGCGACTTACCCATGCCTGATAGATCCTGCTAAATGGTGATCAACACAAATATCAATAACTAGTTGATTAGATATCAATTTGTTTTTTCCTAAATTTTTACAGAATTCATTGTATTATAAATATTCATACTCATCATTTCAAGTTGTAAAAAATTCACATGTTTTTGCTTCAGATCAATCAAAGCATTTATGTCTCGTGTTACTGGATCTGTAACAAAAGGATAAGAAATTTCTTGGTTTTTACTGGTAGATTTGAAGCCTAAGACGCTGTTTATACCCTTATGCTTACTATTATTCAACGCTTAGGAGGTAGATTTACTAATCAACATGAAAATATTCCCACCCTCTTAAATGGTCTTAGATATAGACATTTAGGGAAATTTAGATGGTATAAAGATACTTTCCTTGCTAGGGTTATAGATTTACCCGAATCTAGATTAGAACACTGGAAGGCCAGATTTGTAGATGGACTTCCTCATTTGTTTGCTGAAAGGGTTAGAAAATCTATGAAAGGACAATATGGTGCAATTCCTTGGACGGATTTCACTTATGACCATCTTCTAGCAACTTGCACTGAAGAAGGACTAAAAATTTGTAATGAGTTGAAATTGTCTAGACAAATTAAGCTAGATAGGATCAAAGGAAGAACCCAATTAGGAGACTTTTGTGGTCAATTTGGAATGGAAAATCTTGTCTTTAGCAAAAGAGGCCATAGAACTAGTAACCCAGAAAAACCTCATAGAAAAAGAAGGTATAAACACAGATCTAAAGAAGAGTATGAAGCCAGAAAAATCCATCGTAAGTCTACTAGATTTACAAAAAATAGGTCCAAAAGAGATGTAGCAAAAATCAAGTGTTATAGGTGTAATCAATTTGGTCATATTGCTCCAAATTGTAAGATCCAAAAACTTAAGTCTCTAGAACTCTCTGAAGACATGCATGATAAAATTTATGGTTTATTATATACTTTAGGTTCTGAGTCTTATTATGAATCTGAGAATGATATTGAATTATCCGATTCCACGGATAGTGAGAATTATGAAAATCCTGAGGCTAATGCCTGCACGGATTGCACTAAAAATGTTTGTGATTGTGAAAATAATTTTTATAAATTACAATCCCAGTTTGAAGATTTACATTTAACTATTCAAACAATTACTGCTGACAGTGCTTTAGAATTATTGAAAGAAGTTACTGATGAAAAACTTCGCCAAAAAATCATTGATCTTGCTTCCTCACAACCTAGCACTTTAAAACCTGCTAATAATAAAGTTGTTAAGAAAAATTCAAAAAATTTTGATTCTGTTTTTGATATGATGCCCTATTCTTTAACTGAAGTTAATAGATGTCTTGCCATCAGTCAAACTCCTAGTACATATATGTCTTTTAATGATTTAAAAATAGAAGTTGAAAATCTGAAAAAAGAGATTATTTCTTTAAGACAAAATCAAATAATTTCAGATCATAGAATTTCAAAAATTAAAGAAAATATTTCTCAAAATGACATTGTTTCCAGTTCTAAAGGAAAAGAAAAAGTTGCTGAAAATTCTGAAATTGATATTGTTCGTGATATGGATGTAAAAAATGAATATGGATGTAAAAAATGATTATTTTTTGGGTATGATGCAAATAGTTACTGCCCATAAATGATATATAAATTGTACTATCCTGATTAATAACGAATTTTCTGTAACTAATGTAGCTATGATTGATAGTGGTGCTGATGTTAGCTGCATTCAAGAAGGATTAATTCCAACTAGATATTTTTCTGCCTCTGGTCATTCTCTGGATATTAACTATAAATTGACGCATACGCATATTTGTAGAAATAAGATTTGCATTACACATTTTTTTTCTAGTCAAAAATTAATTATATCCCCCTATTTTTTAGGAACACCTTTTATAAATGTTGTTTATCTCTACACACATATTGATGCTAAAGGCTTCTAAGCTACCTATAAAAACCAAGAAATTTCTTATCCTTTTGTTACAGATCCAGTAACATGAGACATAAATGCGTTGATTGATATGAAGCAAAAACATGTGAATTTTTTACAACTTGAAATGATGAATATGAATATTTATAATACAATGAATTCTGTAAAAATTCAAGAAAAAATCAAATTGATATCTAATCAACTGGTTATTGATATTTGTGCTGATCACCCAAATGCTTTTTGGACTTGCAAAGAGCATATTGTTTCTCGTCCTTATGAAGATGATTTCAGAGAAGATCATATTTCGACAAAATCCTGACCCTGCCAAATAATACAGAGTTAGTAGGATTCTGTAAAAAAGAGATTGATGGTCTCTTACAAAAGGGTCTCATAAAACCCTCCAAAATTTTCTTGGTCTTGTACTGCTTTCTATGTCAATAATGCTGCTAAAAAAGAACGAGGTACGCCAAGATTGGTAATTAATTATAAACCTATGAATAAAATTTTAAAATGGATTAGGTATCCAATATCTAATAAAAAAGACTTACTATCTAGATTATATGATGCCAATATATTTACAAAATTTGATCTAAAATTTGGTTATTGGCAAATTCAAATTGATAAAAGGCATACTTATAGAACTGCCTTTAATGTCCCTTTTGGACAATATGAATGGAATGTTATGCCATTTGATATGCACTTTCTGAATTTTAAAAAATCATGAATGATATATTTAATGCCCATATGGATTTTATAATTGTATATATTGATGATATCCTTGTGTTTTCAAAAATAATAGAGTTACATTTTAAACATCTGAATACTTTCAAACAAATTGTGATACAAAATGGTTTGGTTATTTCTAAACCAAAAATGTGTTTGTTCCAAACAAATATTCGATTTTTAGGACATAATATTTGTAAAAGAACAATTGAGCCTATACAATGAGCTATGGACTTTGCTAAAAATTTTTCTGATATTATTACTGATAAAACTTAGTTACAGCGATTTCTAGAAAGTCTTAACTATATTTCTCCCTTTTATCAGAATCTATCTCGAGATTTAGCTCCTTTATATGATAGGTTAAAAAAAGATCACAAAAAGCCTTGGACTCAAGTCCACACCGATCTGGTAAGATTAATAAAAAAACGTGTTAAGACTCTGCCTTGTTTAACCTTAGCTAATCCAGCTTGGTTAAAAATAGTTGAAACTAATGCTTCAAATATTGGTTTTGAAGGAATACTTAAACAAGTTAATCCCCATAATAATGTTGAATGTTTGGTTAGATTTCATTCTGGAAAATGATTTGAAAGTCAGAAAAAATATGCCACTGTGGCCCATGACATGTTAACTATTATTAAATATGTTTTAAAATTTCAAGATAATTTATATAATCCAAAATTTATAGTTCGAACAGATGCTCAATCTGTTAAGTATATGTTCGACAAAGATTTTAAACATGATGCCTCTAAATTGATATTTGCAAGATGGCAAGCCCAGCTAGCCCCTTTTGATTTCGAAATACAATACAAGAAAGGTAGTGAAAATTCTTTGCCTGATTTCCTATCTAGGGAATACTTAAATAATTAAATGAATTATTACACATACTTTCTTTCTAAAAAAACAATAATTACTATTATAAAATGCATTCCTCTAAATGAAGACATTCATTTTATCATATTAGAAAAACTTATCAATAATATGATAGAAGAAGATTTATTTCTTCCTAATTTTGAAGGTATACGAGATGAAATTGATTGGTCTGGTAGTGACTCATCATTTGATAAATTATAATCTACTTCATGTAGCATGGGTACAGATCTACTCTGGCAAATAGCCAATGGTCGAGGAAAAGGCGGAAGAAGCCAAGGAGGAAGATACTCCTCTTCTAGGGGGAGAAACTCTCCTTCATAATCATATGCTTCATCATCATCCAATTTCCCAGTATTGCAAAGGGGAAATATGAGTCTGATTAATGCAAGAATTCCGCAAATTGCAGAATCATCTTCAAAAACTCCGCATATGAACACTTCGACCCATTTGGACGAGATTCCAGAGGATCATCCTTTATTTGAGCAGCTACAATCTTTTATATCTGCCAAGCAAGATGATTTGTTTGCTTCAGTTGCCAAAGAAAACACTGCCGATAGGCAAAATTATGAAAAACTTGAAGATCGAGAGCTAATAGTTCTCGTAGAAAATTCTCAAATATGTAAACAAAATGATTCATGGAAACTCCTCCAAAAACATTTATTAACTAACCTTTATTTTGCAGGAGAATCTTATAAGACAAGAGCCTTTTATGAATCAATACTAGTGGCTATTGGAAGTATTGAAATAGAACACCATCAAATGGGTGAAACAACTCCAGATGTTCATGAATACTCCAAGAACTTTCACAAAAAGGCTTAAATAATTATTTTGAGCAATTAAACTATTTATTTCAGAAATAGTGATTTTTCCAACTTCATCATACGAATTTTTGAAAAGCAGAGAAGGTTATACTAGTATTGTTAGGTAACACGAAAGCTGATTGAGGGGGATAAATAGTCTGAGTTACAGTACCATCTTCATTTTGATATGACCTTTCAATAATTTTACATATAAAGGCAAATATGTCGACAGATACCATGACACAAAGCAAACAATTTGATTATGCAATGCACATATTTCATAAAATTCTTCAAAAATATTTTTCAATTCATCAAAACTATAAGTTTAAAAAAACCATGTCCTAAACGTTTTTCATTTTTCAGAAAAAAATTCTCTTTTAATATAATTTCTGGCTGGTGAACCAGGACTAAAATCAATTAGCTGGGGAATCATGATTAACAAGAATTAATATCAAACTCCATTTCAGAAGGAGTGGGATTATCCCTATCTGGGATATTATCATTATCTTGAACTATATTTGTTTTAGGATTGATTTTAATTTTTTCAATAGTTTTAAATAGAGTATGCGAATCTGCAGAATTTAAAGTATGCAAAGATGCAGCAAGACTTCTAGCTGGACCATATACTGGTTCAACTGGAGAGATATGATGCATAGCAGGTAACATTCTTGGTATAGAAAAGGAATTTCGATTATAAATGGTAGAATTATCATCAAATTGTAGAGAAATTCTACCGTCTGTATTTTGAGTTACATGAGCTAACTCTGAATTTGTCACATCCTCCGCAAGTTATTTTGGGAAAATAACTGAATTTAAAACCCAAGTTTTTGGAAAATTAATCTCTATCCTATCTAATAGGTTTCCTTATAGTGACCTTGAATAGGAAAAAGGAGAAATAGGGGGAAAAAAATAAATTAAAAAATCAAATTCTAATCAACAATATAAAAATTCAAATTGACATTAAGTTAGCTACTACAATTTTCTGTTTTTGCATTTATTACTAACCTTATCAAAATATTTATAGTTTTTCCATTCCGACTCAAGAAAAATGTATAATTTTTATGACAATCTATATACACAACACAATTACTAATTGAGTGGAACAAAATGTAATCTTAATTTGCCTCTTCCCAAAGTTCATTTTTCATTTATAAAGTTCGTTGAATGTAGAGGAAAGATAGATTATAATATTTTATGATAAAAGAATTCATGATTTTATTTAAATACATTAGATTAAAAAATATAGGGTTGATCCAGAATAAAATTAAAGAGTGATGAATATTCATCTAATAATTAAGATACATATATGAAAAAATATGATGAAGTCAATAAGTCAGTGAATTAATTCTCAAAATGGTCTCTTGAATAATATAAATAATTTAATATTATTTACACATCATGCCAGCATTAATTTTCAAAAAGTTCTATATAAGTTTGACATTATTAATGATGTTAAAATTTAATTTATTAATAGTTACTTTTAGTATCATATATTTTAAAATAAATTAATAACATATAATACATTTTTTTATTATATCAAATAAATTAGAAAATAATGTTATTTGATATCATTTGCGTGTGGCACTGGTGGTACTGATACTTATTGAATTAATATAAAAATGTTTTAGCAATTGGTCTGTATGGGGTGCGAATTTAAGGAATGTAGGAAACGGTTGTAGTTATAGTTTTAGATTTGAGTGAAATGAGCTGAAACTTAGGAAGACTATACATCCCACTTCAAATTGTTGCGGGATTCTCTCTTCCTCTTCTCCCTCCACCACTAATATAAATCAGCATTTTCTAATTTAACCCGCACATACAAAATAAACCCACGAATTCTTTCTCTTTCAGTTTCACTTCCTTCCTTGTTCAAAAAATGGTGAAAAATGATGATCAAGAAAGGGAAGGTGAGGAATCAACAGAGAAAGCATTCAAGGACGAATATGTACCCTCGTGGCAGAAACAAATAACGTTGAGAGCAATGGTGACTGGATTGATCCTCAGCGTTGTTTTCAACTTCATTGTTTGCAAACTCAATCTCACCACAGGTGTTATCCCTTCTTTCAACGTGGCTGCCGGTCTACTCGGTTTCGCAGGCATTAAGTCATGGACTTCCCTTATTCAGAAGATTGGCAAATTGAAGCAGCCTTTTACTAGGCAGGAGAATACCGTCATTCAGACCTGTGTTGTTGCTTCTTCTGGAATTGCTTTTAGCAGTACGTATTTATCTTTAATTTACAACTAACTCCATATACATACATAAATACATATATGTTACTACTCCTTTTTGTCTTCAATAATGTTATATTATTTTCACAGGCGGGACAGCAAGTTATATGTTGGGAATGAGTCCGTACGTAGCATCTCAGGCAGAAGCAGGAAATACCCCAAATAACACTAAGAAGCTTTCTATTAGTTGGATGCTTCCCTATCTTTTTGTTGTCAGCTTTGCCGGTCTCTTCTCTATTGTCGCACTAAGAAAGGTATATGTATATACTATAATACTCTTGTGTAAAATTCTTTAGTTTTCTGATCAGATTAACGTTACTTTTTAACACCTCTTTTAATTAATTAATGTTTCCAGATGATGATAATGAAGTACAAGTTGACATATCCAAGTGGAACTGCAACTGCATACCTTATCAACTGTTTCCACACTCCTAAAGGAGCCAAGCTCGCCAAGTAAGTTTATTGTTTGGTTCCGAAATTTCAACTGAATTCATCAATATTACGTTGAATTTCTAAACCAATTTATAATATGTGGTTGCTTTAATTTAAAGTTGTTTAAATTTCTGAATGTAGGAAACAAGTTAGTTCTTTGTTCAAAACGTTTGGGTTAAGCTTTATATTTGGGGCTGTTCAATGGATAGTTGCAGGTGGGGAAGGGTGCGGATTTGGGCACTTGCCTACGTTTGGTCGGGAAGCCTATCGAAAGAAGTTCTATTTTGATTTCAACGTAACATATGTTGGAGTTGGTATGCTTTGCCCCTACATGGTCAACATATCATTATTAATTGGTGCCATAGTTTCATGGGGTATAATGTGGCCAATGATTGAAGAAAAGAAAGGCGACTGGTACTCTGCCAAGTTATCCCCATCAAGTCTTCATGGTATCCAAGGATACAGGGTATTTATCGCAATTGCCATGATGCTCGGAGATGGTCTTTTCCATTTTGCCTACATGTTGGTGGTCACAATCTCAAGTTTCACAAAGAGGAGACCACAGGGAGATTATTCAGGCGAAGATGACGACGATGACAAGAAAATACGAAATGAATACTTCTTGAAAGACGAGATCCCCAACTGGGCAGCCATTGGGGGATACACTGGTATTGCAGTCATATCTATAATTGTTGTACCCATTATCTTCCACTCACTGAAATGGTATCACATTTTGGTGGCCTATTTAATTGCTCCAATTTTAGCCTTTTGCAATTCTTACGGAGCCGGCCTCACTGATTGGTCCCTGGCCTCAAATTACGGAAAAATTGCTATCCTTACATTTAGTTATTGGGTTGGTTTGAAGAATGGAGGAGTGATTGCTGGCCTTGCTTCCTGTGGTTTGATGATGAGCATACTAGACACAGCGGCTAACTTGATGGGAGATTTCAAGACTGGTTACTTAACTCTAACATCCCCGCGTTCCATGTTCTTTAGCCAACTCATTGGAACTGCCATGGGCTGTGTCATAACCCCTCTAGTCTTCTGGGTTTTCAATAGTGCCTATAAATTGGGTGATCCAAAAGGTTCATACCCTGCACCATATGGTCTCATGTATCGTGGAATTGCCCTACTTGGCGTGGAAGGTTTTGGAAGTCTCCCCAGACATTGCCTCAGGCTCGCTGTTTGGTTCTTTGTGGCTGCTATTCTCATCAACCTAATGACTCAACTGCTGAAGAAATTTGAGACAAAGTATGGAATTTATCGATTCATTCCGAGTCCAATGTGCATGGCCATACCATTTTACCTTGGAGGGTACTTTGCCATTGACATGTGTCTAGGGTCATTGATCCTATTCATTTGGCAAAAGCTTAACAAAAAGAAAGCAAAAGATTTTGGACCAGCAGTGGCTTCTGGTCTAATCTGTGGTGAGTCCTTGTGGGGTATTCCAGCATCTGTTCTTGCTCTAGCTGGTGTGAAAGCTCCATTTTGCATGAAAGCTTAGTCACTAACATAAGCCAATATTGTACAGACCACCTTTATCCCTTCATTTAAGCTTTAGTCTTTTGATTGTCTTTAACAATCAAAATTTGGTTATTTTAGCTTAACATGTTATTTTTAAGGTATGGTTTTAGTTTGTAAGGTCAATGTATTCTCTAGTTTTCATCTTCTTTAATGTAATGAAGATTTTAATCTTGCATTATATTCCATTTATTGATGTTAATTACATGTTTTCAGCTCTGAAACATGTTAAAACTTTTAGTAACTAATTAGCGATAGCAATTTAGCAGATCATTGCATAGTTTTCTTTGGAAAAGTTTGAACATGAGGATAGCAAATAGGATACTTATGGAGAACTATCTCCCTCTGTACATATATAGAGAGAAAGAACATGCGAACAAAGCAACATTAATACGACTAAGTATTGCGACAAGCAATGTGCGTGAATGTCACGACCCGAACCAGGCTTGGTCGTGACGAGTATCTCAAGTCTACGAGGATCGGAGATCACCCCATGCACCTGGACAAACGAAACACAATATTCCTAGTGTCGGATGAATTTCAAACATATAACAAGATAGCACAAGACAAGCTTAAAAAATTTTTGAACATGTATATAACCGACAACTGGTAACCAACTAAACAATCTACCAACACCACCCAAGTCCACAGTAATCCAACAAAGCCTTCCAACAAAAGAACCAAAAATCAGTCTTATAATGTTGATGATAATGAAAAATGTCAACTCAACTTTAAGAATGGAAACTGATGAAATGTCCAAGCCTTCCGGAGAATAGAAGCTCACCACTTCATCACAACGAACGGCCGAACCAAGCCGATCCACCTAATTCTGCGCAGGAAAAGTAGAGGTATCTCCGGTGCCTGCATCGCGTGGGCATACAACTTCCAGAGACAGTTAGTGGGGTGAACAATCGCATGAAACTCAGTGATAGGGAACAAAATAATGTCAAGTCAAACCATTTTAAATACCATGTGAATCACATCATAATACATATATAAATAACATGTCAGGATAGGGAACAAGGCTTAGCATGCACTTTAAAATTTTAGCCTGGATTGTGTAGCTCAATCGTCATAACATAAGAAGGCACCCACGAGCTATATGCGCCCAGCTATCCCCCAGCTGAAAGGGCCCAGTGCGTGTAGCCGCACAAATCAGAGGATGTACATATGCACCATGGGGGACTCGAACCTCCAGGTATACCAAGATGACATAAGCACCCAATCAGGTAATACAATGTAGGGGACTTGAACCTCCCAATCATATGAGAGTAATGAGGGGAACTCGAACCACTTGGTCATTTAGACCCCTGCATCGGCAACTGCGGTTTCCAGTATTGGTCCCTCGAGACCTCCACTTTGACAGACTCAGCTACACAACCCACATTAAATCCCAATTAAATCAATTACGACACATTCCCATTCATTGAACCATAATACATATTTAGGCATACATTGTTGGTATCGTCATACCAACTAAACTTGCAAGGTAATATCAACATGCCAAAATAATTATCATCACTTGGGGAAATTCTCAACCTTCTTAGTTCAATTTAGACATTAGCTTGGGGGGAATTACACAACCTCATAAGGTTCAATTCAAAATCATTGTACTTCATTCACTTTTCACATTATAAAATAGTTTAGGAGTAGCTCAATTTGCATACTTTTCATATTCAAAATCAATTTCACAGTATGGGGTTGAGATCATTACCACTTCAAAAGTCACAAGTTGGGGGAAATCACAATCCCCTAGGTTATTCACCATACCCATGCACCCCATAGGTTCAAAAATCATAATTAAAGCATAAACAATCATATGTAAACCATGGTAAACATTGTTCAAGAAGAAACATTCAAAATCCTCAACTCATATTTCAAAATCAACATTAATACGATATGAACTACACTTTAAAATATATGCTTTTAACAAATTAGCAATTAGGAAAGAGTAACAATACTGAAATTTTAAGTTTTACGGAAAGAATTCAACCCTTGAACCCTTGAATGACTTACTTCTTGAAAACCCTAAGTATCTTGCTTGAGAGAATTTGAGAGAGTTCTGAGAGTGTTTAATTACATTATGAATGAGAAATAACCCCCCTTAAGTGCTTTATGAATGTGGAGTTTTAATTGGATAAGAAGGGAATTATCCGAAGTGCCCTTAAATTAAAAGCTGAAATTTAGTCGTCAGTGTCTACGGGTCACTATACTAGGGTTTCATTACAACTCGTCACCACGAGTCATAGCCAACACAGTTTCTAGGGCTTACACACACTTTTGACCGTACGACTCAACTAATACTACACGTAATGGGACCCTACGACTTGTAATATCCAGTCGTAGTCAACACACATCCCATTTGGGGTATCCACTGGACATCCTATGATTTGCACACAACGACTCGTAATAAGTCCTTATGAATCTAGTAAGCCACTCTTACTTAGAGAAGAACTTAGCCACACACACTGTTTAGGCTATGATTTGAGTCCAACGACCCATCAAGACTCCCTATGACTCGTAGGGTAAGTCGTAGTCAGGACAGTGAGGATAAAATTTCAAAAATTCTTAGAGATCAATACCTGGGGTGTTTCAGTCTCCCTTCCTTTGGATCATTCATCCTCGAATGATGGGTCAAGTCATTCTTTAACACGAGTTAACATAGAAACAAACCCACACTTACCTTTAACAAAGATGAAAAACAAAGATACCAATGAAATTACTATTTTTTTTAACAAAGTTAGAAAACAAAAATGTTAAGAATGACACATACCTTAAGCACGATGATCTAAAATAGGGAATAAAAATGGATACTTGGAATTCATGTCCTCCTCGACTTCCTAAGTAGCTTTCTCTTACTTTTGGTTCCTCCAGAAAACCTTTACCGAAGTCACGTCCTTTGTCTGCAATTGATGGACTTGCCGATCTAAGATCTCCACCGAAATTTCTCATAATATAAGGAATTTGAAATGCCCATAACTTCCAAAGGAACGACCAATGAAAAATCACCCCCACACTTCCTCAACATCAAGACATAGAAGACCGGATGAATGGAGCTTAATCTAGAAGGCAACTCCAATTCATATGCAACATTACCAACCATTTTCAAAACCAAATACAGACCAATATAATGGGAACTGAGCTTTCCCTTCTTTCCAAACGGCATCACTCACTTCATGGGAGATATCTTTAAGAATACCCAGTCACAAACATTAAACTCCAACTCCCTTCGTCGCATATCCGCATAGGAATTTTGGTGACTTTGGGCGGTCTTAAGCCTATCCCAAATCACCTTCACCTTCTCCATGGATTGGTGAACCAAATCAGGGCCAAATAAAAGGCCTACACCTTCTACCATACAAGTCCTCAAATGGATCCACACCAATGCTAGAGTGATAACTGTTGTTGTAGGCAAATTCTATGAGAACCAAGTGGTCAATCCAACTACCACCATAGTTAGTCACACAGGATATGAGCATATCCTCCAATGTCTAAATGGTTCTCTCCACTTGCAGATCCGCTTGCAGATGGAAAGAGGTACTATTGCTCACCTTAGTCCCTAAACCTCTCTGAAAGAAACGCCAAAAATAAGATTAGAGCTCAGTACCTCGATCAGATATGATGGAAATTGGAGCACCAAGCAACTTCACAATCTCCTCAATGAACAACTTGGCATAATCCTCAGAAAAGAAATTAGTCCTCACTGGCAAAAAGTGAGCAAACTTAGTATCCACGATGGCTGCCATGACCCAAAAATAAGGGTTATGATGGCACTTATCGTGGCGTACATTGACAAGTAAGCCTATTACCTAAACAAATACAAAAAGAAAAAAGAAAAAGAAAAGATAGAAATACCCAAGGTAAGGCTTCTATAATGAAACCAAATCATACAAGTAATTATAACATTGCAGAAAGAACATATCCAAATTACTAACCATGACTAAAACCAGGTGTCAATAGTGTAAAAACTACTAATACAATCCAAGAGTCAAATACATTAGAAAAATAACCACAAAGGAATAATATCTATCTCTGAACACTAATAAAGACATAACTACTATAGAAAGATAGATGTGAAATTTGGATGCATGAATGTCCAACTACTACCTTGGAAGCTCTAACAATCGTCTGAGTCAAGCCAGTTGAGATGCACTTGAGCTAGGACCTGCATCGAAAGGGCGCAGTAGACATGAGTACGGTTCACTTGTACTTAGTATATATCATAGGCCGACCAAACAAAGTACTAAATATTTCATACAAAATATACACTTAGGGTACGTTATCTGCAATCAGAAAAGGTACCACAACAGTAGCCAACTCCTCTTGCACTAATAGTTCTATAATATTAATATATAATACAACAATACACCAGATAAGGATGCAAATATACACGATATCACATATAAGTAGAACAAAAGAAGAACATATATAATCAAGATCATTAAGTACTACAGTACAAGCACAACATAAATAAAATAATGCAAGTGTAATGCATATGATGATGCACGAGATCATCTCACAACCTTCGGGATAGTCGCACAGTCCCCGTATACACCTACGAAGGCAATCCTCTCAATACAGGACCCATGGGGGGTTCGTCAATCTGTATACAATCCACATATATCATATCTTCTTTCCAGCACATCCCTTAGAAAGGCGTTATCAGTTGTTGTCAGTGTTTCTCAGATATTCCCACGGTGGTACCAATGTTTCATGAATGAGTATGATATGAAGATGTAATGCTTACAACCAATCACAATGAGTATTCCTATAACAAACCACATGGCATATTACTACAACCAACCACATGATATATTTCCACAACCAACCACAATGATACATTTTCACAACTGTGTGAGCCAATATCCACTCATTATTTTCGTTTCATCCATGAATTTTCACATGTCTCATATGCCAATAAAGTATGAATATAATCACAATACACCAATGGTACCACATTATGCATTTTAACAACACAATATAATTATTCACATATATTCAAGGCTATCAATATCATGTAGGACCCCAAACAATCACACATATTATATAATATCTCAATTTTGACAATTACATCACATATAAGCCCCATAACCTACCTCAAAAGCCAAAACCGGTCCGCTATACTTCGAACCCATGACCTTACTTTTCATGAATGATCTTGAACTCCTCTAAAAATATCAAATATGAAATCTACGCATCAAAATAAAACCAACGATATCCATATTAACTACTTTTGGCTCGGGATCAAAACGAACCCCAAAATGGATTTTCAAAAAAAAAGAGGGTAAAATTGTAACTTTACTTCAAAAATGCATTCCCCATATTCTTAGGAATCTGCAGATGAAAAACCAAGTGAAATTGAGTAAAAAACAAGGTTCAAATTGAAGAAAAAATATTTTTAAACTTTGCCGGGTAAAATCTTTGAAATCCGGGTTAAAATCAAGAATTAGAGTTTTTTTGAAGGTTAAATTAATAAAAAACTAGAAATTGTAAGATAAAAAGATTATTCAAGTGAAATTGAGGTTTAAAATCAAGCCCTAAGATTTTTGGAATTTTGAGAAATTTATCAAGAAATTACTAAGAAAAGGGTGAATTTTTACCTTAAATTCATAATAAAATTAAGAAATAGGTGTTAATGTAGCTTCCCATGCTCTCACAAGCTCCACTTTTAAGCTCTCACACTATTTTAGGATTTAACTCTCAAGAGCCAAGATGAAAGAATAAACAAAATGGGCCAAAAAGGGTAAAAAAAAACTGTCATATTGCAGATTTTCTATACTATATAGTGCAGATTTTTTTCTCCTAAGTCGAAACGGACTTCGACGGGTGTCCAAAATTCGTTCGGAGTCCGATACATATAAACGAACTGTGCAACCACACTAAATTCAATGTTTCAGATGCGATGACATTATCAGATTTTTGAAAAAGATGTCATTTTCACAAAGTTGATCCCCAAAATCTGGAATCATAATTTTTCAAATCGAGGGTTGAAATGAGATTTAAAAGCTGTAAAATCACAACAAATATGTTAACACCCAAAAATTGACATTTCAGATTTGCTAGCGAAGTCATATTTTCCATCCGAGGTTGTTTCGATCAAATGTGGGTCCCATACCTATATTTCTAATTTTTCAACTTTCCAACCAATAGGTCGAAATGAGCTCGGATGCACCAAAACCCAAACCAAAGGTCTACCTAGCCTAAAATTGATATTCTGGAGCTGCTGGCACAGTCCGTTCAGCCATCCATCGTACGGATCAAAAAATATCCCTATAAGTTCAAAATAAGGCTCTCAAAGCCATCAAAAACCACAATATTGCATAAATGGTATTAAAATGCATCAGAAACTATGTCAATCATCCCACACCCCAGAAATACCATCATGCAACTTTGGGGAGGGGTAAAATAGTCAAATAATATAGAAACACATATTTCACATATTTTATCAAAAAGTTGGTCGTTACGATGACCTAAATCGAATCAAATTGCTGGAGAAACCATGAAAGATCGGTAATAAAATCCATTTTAATTATTTTCCATTTCCACACAGGCAACTCAATTTCTTGGAATAATCCATCGGGCCTCAAGTTCTCCACCTTCACTTGCTGACACACTATGTACACTTGGCTACAAAATTGGCCACATCCCGCTTCATGTTATTCCACCAATAAATTTTCTTAAGATTATGATACATTTTCGTCGAACTAAGATGAATAGTATAACATGACTCATGAGTTTCAAACAAAATTTTTTCTCACAACCCATCAACATCGGGAACACATAATCTTCCTTGGTAACTCAAGATACCATCACCACCAATCTCGAAAGCCATCACCTTCTTTCTACCCACATCATTCTTGATTTGCTTTAAGATAGTATCCAACAATTACTTCTTCTTTACCTCAAAACCAAGAGATGACTTTATTACTTTTTGAATAATCACACCACCATCCTCGAAATTCAAAAGACGGACTCCAAGATTAGCCAAATGGTGAATATCCTTCACCAAATCCCGCTTCTCCACTTCCACATGGGATAAACTCCCCATGGGATAACTTACTAAGAGCATCAACAACCATGTTGGCTTTACCTAGGTAATATTGTAGACTCATGTCATAGTCCTTTAGCAACTCAAGCCACCTATTTTGCTTGAGATTAGCTATTTATGAATGAATACGTATTGCAGGATCTTATGATCATAATAAATATCTACATGGACCCCACACAAATAATATCGCCTGAGCTTTAATGCAAACACCACAGTTTCCAATTTTGAATCATGATTTGGATAATTTTTCTCATGAACCTTCCTTCCGTCTAGAAGCATATGCAACCACCTTGTCATTTTGTATTAACACATAATACAATCCCACTCAAGACGCATCACAATATACCACAAAACCATCAGTACCCTCTGATAGAGTTAAGACTGGAGACAAAGTTAACTTATCCTTCAGCTTCTCGAAACTACCCCCAGAAGTATCAGACTACAAGAATTGCACCTTCTTCTGAGTTAACTTAGTCAATGAGGCAAAAATAGAAGAAAAGCTTTCCACAAACCTTCTATAATAATCGACTAAACCTAAGAAGCTTCGAATTAGTTGGATTCATGGGTCTAGGCCACTTCATAACCACCACAACTTTCTGTGGATCTATCACGATCCCTCGCTAGAAATCACATGACCAATATAAGTCATAACATTCAACCTGAAATCATACTTAGAGAATTTAGCATACAATTATTAATCTTTCAAGGTTTCTAATACAAGGTAGAGGTGATCAGCATGATCCTCCCCGCTCTTCGAATACACCAAAATATCATCAATAAAGACAATGACAAAAAAGTACAGAAACTGATAAAAAACCTAATTCATAAGATCCTTAAGTGCTGCCGAAGCATTAGTAAAGCCAAAAAACATCACCAAAAACTCAAAATGACCATACCGTGTTTAGAAGGCAGTCTTAGGGATATCCACCTCCCTAATCTCCAACTGATGGTAACCTGGCCAAAGATCAATCTTAGAAAAATACTTAGCACCCTGATGCTGATCAAAGTGATCATCAATCCTTGAAAGGGGATAGTTATTCTTCACGGTCACCTTATTCAATTGGCGTTAATCTATGCACATCCGAAGGGATCCGTCCTTCTTATGCACAAATAATACAGGAGCACCCCATGGGGATACACTAGGGTGAATAAAACCCTTATCAAGAAGATCTTTCAACTTCTACTTGAGTTCTTTCAACTCAGCCGGATCAATTCTGTAAGAAGGGATAGAAATAGGACGAGTTTTCAAAAGAAGATCAATCCCAAAATTAATTTCCCTATCGGGAGGAACTGTAACAACCTAAAAATTTGATGAAATATGTGAAATTTATGATTTTGTGTGATTTGACTGTTTTACCCCTCCCCGTAGTTGTATTATGATATTTCTGGGGTATGAGAGTGATTGACATGATTTTCAATACATTTTGGTATCATTTATGCAATATTGTGGTTTTTGATGGCTTTAAGAGCCTTATTTTAGACTTATGTAGATATCTTTTGATATGTGCGATGGATGACTGAACGGACTATGCCAGCAACTTTGAAATATTAATTTTAGGCTAGGTAGACCTTTGGTTCGGGTCCCATGCACCCGAGCTCATTTCGATCTATTGGTTGAAAAATTAAAAAATTAGAAATATGGGAGTGAAACCCACATTTAATTGAAACGACCTCGGATGGAAAATACGACTTTGCCAGCTGATCTGAAATATCGATTTTAGGGTGTTAGAATGTTTGGTATGATTTTACGGCTTTTGAATCTCATTTCGACCCTCGATTTGAAAAATTATAATTTCGGGTTTCGGGGGTCAACTTTGTGAAAATAATATTTTTTTTTTGAAAATTTGATATAGCCATTGCATCCGAAATATCGAATTTAATGTGGTTTCATAGTTCGTTTGTGTATATTGGGCTCCGAACGAATCCCGGATACCCCATCGAAATTCATTTCGACTTAAGAAAAAAAAACAACAGTTATTGTAGAAAAACTGCAATATAAATAGTTACTAATAAAAGGGTGAATTAAAGGTAAGAATTCACCCTTTTATTAGTAACTAGGAAACTTAGCCGCGCTTCGCACGATCATAAAATATGTTATTAAATATATATTATTTAATATATTTTAATATATTAAAAATAATCAAAGAATCTTAAATTGTGAAACTCAACTGTGAAATATTTTGATTGTATAAATTAATATCAAATACTTTTTTCATCTCAAAAGTATAATGTGAACCTTTTCATTGTTCAGATATTGTAAATTTGTGTTCAATTGAATCCACTTTGTTATCATCGTGCTCTAATGCATGTTAGATCTAGCAAAAATATGTTTTTCATGAAATCTAAAATAACTGAAAGAAAAGCATCAATGATTTACACATAACTATTTAACAATTAATTGTCACATTATATATTACATATGTAAAAAGAATGAAAATGAAATTATGCATAACTGTTCACATTTAATGTATAATATTAATTATAGGGGTAAAATGAGAAAAATTAATTAATTCTATTCTAATTTAGTAAGTAATCAACTAATATGAGACATTTATTTTTAGTAAAATGACAAATTAAAATGTAATGGAGAAAATATTAGTTATGAGCACCTTTTGTATGTACCGTATTCTCAAGAACCCCAAAGTCTTCTAATATATCTATATAACTTTTTTCTTCCACTACAATATTATTTTATTTTAAAAAATAGTTTCAATCTATTATGAGATCAAACTTTTTCATTATCTCATAGTTATTTATTTCATATGCATTTTATATTTTTCTAATCATAATACGTAATAAAAATGTTTTCTTACTTCTCTTCAACAAAAGAGGAAGACAATTTATTCATTTCACAATTTTTTTTCTACAAATGCAATATGAAAAGAAGCAAATTAAGTTTTAATATTAACTAAAAAGTAATTTTTAATAATATTTTAAAAACTAAATAGGTGAATGAATGTATAGTTTCAAATCGAACCATTTAAATTAGTGAAAGGTTGACAATTATAGAGAGAGATCATAAACTTATACTTCAATTTTTGGAGATTATAAACATGAAAGGTTACACTAACAATTATGATTATCATTAAGAATATAACTAATAAAGATAATTAAAGGTGGAAGTTAAGATTTTTAATGAAAGATTGTTAATTATTTATAGAGAAACATCGACTATTATGAGTATCATTAAGAATAAAACTAATAAAGATAATTAAAGGTGGAAGTTAAAATCTTTGTGAAAGGTTGTCAATTATTTATAGAGAAAAATATTATAAATTTATACATCAATTTTGGAGGTTATAAACATGAAATGTCACATTGACAATTATGAGTATCATTAAGAAAAAAACTAGTAGAAAGGTAAAAGTTAAGAGCTTTAGAGAAAGGATGTCAATTATTTATAGAGAGAAGTATCATAAAGGTTGTACAGTAATTTTGAACGTTATAAACATAAAAGATTATGTTGACAATTATGAGTATCATTAAGAACAAAACTAAGAGGAGAGAAATTGAAAAGGATACAGTAAGCGCTATGGTAAAATGAAAAAGTCATCATAACGTATAAGAAATAATAGTGATAATAATTTAGTATTTTTTTTTTAAAATGCGTGTGTGTGTATATATATATATATTTAAAATCTAACTATACCATACTATACAAACTCTAATAAAACTACATGAAATATCTCTTTCTTTGACTTTTTTTCTCGTTTTCTCCATTTTAAATTTTCAGATATAATAGAGTGTTATATATATTTAATTATTTTTCATGAAGTAAAATATTTAAAAATTATACATTAATTTTTGGATGTTATAAATATGAGAGATTATGTTGGCAATTCCGAAATCATTAAAAATAAAATTAATAAAGGTAGCGATTAAATGAGAAATTAAAGTTAAGAGCAATATCAAATTCATGTGTATGTTTTTAGATTAGTTGCCGAACCTTTAGTTATTTCTACTTCAAAATACAAAAGCATTGAAATCTAAATTAAATTCTTATCAACAAAAAATGTACTATCTTTGTTCTCCTTTGAAGGTCACTAACATAGCATAGAATAAGTTAAAATACTCAAGAATTAAACTATAACTCAAATTGATGAAAAGGAGTAAGCTAAATGAATTTTTCTTCTGATAAATTCAAAATGCATCGTGTAATTAGTACTTACACATATTCTTTCATACGTGAACATTGTATTATGTTGTAACTGAAAATTTTACCTTAAACAACAATGAAAAAGGAAGAAAATTTTCTACTGTTAACTTGAATCAAAATTTTGCATTTTTTTTGATTGACTCATATTAGAAGAGATCAAGAGTAAAAATCAAATATGAAGGAGGACAGTCCAACGGATCAAGTAAAATCAACAACCCACGTTTGTAATCAAAACACAAGACTCATTATAATAATAATAATTAAAATTGACATAATTAGCCGCCAATCATACCAATACTTTCAGTATATTAAAATACAAAATAGTGCATAATTTTTATATACAAAACAATACATGATTTTAATAAATCAGACAATTGATGATATTGACATAAATAGTCATCCAAAAAAATATTAGCAAATATGCACAAATAAAATTATCAACAATCTGATGAGAAGTGAAGATCTAGGAATACTTGATAGAAACCTCTTAAAGATATCTAGACATTTTTAACATTTTGCAATTCTCCACAAAAGTAAATAGTTGGAGAAAGGAATTGATCCTTCGCCCCAAGCAAAACCGAAACCATAAATATTTAATACGAGAAAAGAAAAAGTTTGATTTAACTAAAGGAATTCAAAGAAACAAAAGAAAGAAATTTGTTTACATCATAATAAATTTCGATAATGATGAAGTCAATACCCTCACCTAATTACTTGAGGTACATTCTTGACTTCTTTCCCTTCTCCTCAACTACAAATATTTATGTAAACAAATCCTTCTTCTCTTCTTCTTCTTCCTCCTTTTGAATTTCAACTGTGGCAACCAACAAATAAAAATGGTTAGAGCACAAGAATGAATACAATGAAATTGAATTAGATTAACAATCAACCAAAATAATCAGGTATTACGTAAATCAGTAATATTAATAAAATACTTGATAAATAACAGCATACATATAGACACTTCATGATTGTTATTTATAGATTAGTTGAGCCATAAAGAAGGAAGTTCAAGAAACATGTTTTTAAATGAAGAATATAAATAGATGGAGGTTTTCTTGTAATCTATGAAATATAATTAAACAAATAAATGTGATAGAATTTTTTGAACAAATTGACCAATGCAAAAAATGAAAGAAAAAATTCAAAAAAATCATAAAAAAGATAAATAGAGGCCATAGAGAGGTGTCACATCACCTCCTCTATGGTTCTCCTTCATATATATATATATATATATATATATATATATATATAT